>NC_080572.1:246450335-246604069 GCF_030247185.1 Malaya genurostris
GAACTGATAACACACTATTCATTTTAGGGGATGTTCGCATAACATTCATTTTCGTCACGTATAATATTCAATTTGACATTTGGAACTATTTTACGTGATTTTTCAAGTGATTCGAATGTGAATTTTTATTTGTGTGTCAAGATAATGAGCTCGCTTACTTATAGTTCTAAAGAATTGGATCAAAAGTCGCACTGTTTCGTAAAAACCATACCTACCCAAAATTGAGTACAACGAGTATTACGACATATTGGGTAAATATGCTTTTTGAAAAATTTGAGTAGATATTACTCGCTTTTGTTGACATTTGTAAATGAGTATAAAGTACCAAAGACATTGGAAATCTACAGGGTCCGCCATCTAACATTTATTTTTGAACTAGCGGTTATTTCGACATTGGTAACCTAAATGTCACTTCTGATTTGACAGAAACTTATGTCGTTTTCGTTTTTAAATTGCACTACACCGGTGTAGCGAAAGCTGCACCTAAACCGTTCGTTTTTACCAATTGCACTACACTAGTGCTACACTTTTTCTGCACCGATACCACTGGTGTAGCACTCATCAAAAGTTTGGTGTAGCTCTGTGCAATGAAATCGTTTATTGTAGTCAATGGTTACTGTTTATGTTTTCGTCATTTTTGTTCGTTTATTCATGCCTCAGTGTAGCACTGCACCGGTGTAGTGCAAATTAAAAACGAAAACGCCATTAGTTGTATCCTTCCGTTGAACGAAAATGGTTGTGTATACGCTTGAGGACCGCGTGAAAATAGTGCAGTTTTACTTTCAAAATCATGGTAATGTTGCGGAATGTGTGCAAAAAAAATCATCTTCTCGGATGAGGCACTCTTTCATCTCGGCGGGTATGTTAATAAGCAAAATTGTCGCATCTGGGGACGGAAAACCCGCACGTCATCATGGAGAAGCCGATCTCAGAGAGTGACGGTTTGGTGCGGATTTTTGTCTGGCGGCATCATTGGGCCTTTTTTCTTAGAAAATGAGGCAGGAGCCGCCGCCACGGTCAATGGCGAGCGGTACCGCGTCATCATTAGCGATTGGTTCTTCCCGTTACTTGAAGAGGTAGACTTGGACACCTTTTAATTCCAACAAGACGGCGCTCCGTGCCACACAGCCAACGCTACGATCGATCATCTGTGCACAGTCTTCGGAGATCGAATTATCAGTCGAAATTCGGATGTCGTTTGGCCGCTTCGGAGCTGTGATTTGACACCGTTAGACTATTATCTTTGAGCGGCTGTCAAAGATAAGTGTTATGTGGACAAGCCAGAGACAATTCAAGCCTTGAAGGATAACATTCGTGCATCCATAGCTGAAATAAAGCTGCATACAATCGAAAATGTATTAAAAAGCTGGACCGACCGTATGGCGTACTGCAAGGCCAGCCGAGGCAGCCATTTGAATGAAATTATATTCCACAATTACCCGGAAGGATTGTACTTTAATATGAAAAAAAAAATTTTGAATTCGGATGAACCGTTTGTTTTTTTATGCATGTTTAAAACAAAGTTACATTACATTATTCATGCTTCACAGTGTATTTATATGTTTAAAAGTAAACAAGCATTTTAATGTATTTTTCTTACCAACTAGAGCCTGATACGGCTCGATATCTAAAACACATTTTTTTCCATACTGAATTTTGGTAAAATTTTTACTACTCATTCGGGTCGGGTACGGGTACAGGTAATTTTTAATCGGGTACGGGTCGGGTACGGGTAAAATTTTTTATTTTTTTTCGGGTACGGGTCGGGTACGGGTAATTTTTATTTATTATTGATCGGGTACGGGTCGGGTACGGGTAATTTTTTTAATTTTCAATCGGGTACGGGTCGGGTACGGGTAAATTTTTTTGCTGATCACTCGGGTACGGGTCGGGTTCGGGTATAAGAATTTCTATACCCGACCATCTCTATTCAGTACTTCGGAAAGCGGGACGATAAAAACACAACGCTTCCGTTCAAAGACAACTTTCGCAGCTTTTGCTGTTGGGAAAATTTCCGGAATTTTGATTACTGATGCCTGTGTGCACGCGATGAATTTTCCATTAAATTAGTTCGAAATTGTTCGTAAACAAATTCAACGCGTAGTACCGTGCTTGAAAACCTGTGCTATGGTTTGCAATGGGAATTTCGTACAAGCGATGCAAAAGCGATGTGAAACAGAACCAAATGAAAGAAAACAGAAAACAGAAAAGAGAAAACAGAAAACAGAAAACAGAAAACAGAAAACAGAAAACAGAAAACAGAAAACAGAAAACAGAAAACAGAAAACAGAAAACAGAAAACAGAAAACAGAAAACAGAAAACAGAAAACAGAAAACAGAAAACAGAAAACAGAAAACAGAAAACAGAAAACAGAAAACAGAAAACAGAAAACAGAAAACAGAAAACAGAAAACAGAAAACAGAAAACAGAAAACAGAAAACAGAAAACAGAAAACAGAAAACAGAAAACAGAAAACAGAAAACAGAAAACAGAAAACAGAAAACAGAAAACAGAAAACAGAAAACAGAAAACAGAAAACAGAAAACAGAAAACAGAAAACAGAAAACAGAAAACAGAAAACAGAAAACAGAAAACAGAAAACAGAAAACAGAAAACAGAAAACAGAAAACAGAAAACAGAAAACAGAAAACAGAAAACAGAAAACAGAAAACAGAAAACAGAAAACAGAAAACAGAAAACAGAAAACAGAAAACAGAAAACAGAAAACAGAAAACAGAAAACAGAAAACAGAAAACAGAAAACAGAAAACAGAAAACAGAAAACAGAAAACAGAAAACAGAAAACAGAAAACAGAAAACAGAAAACAGAAAACAGAAAACAGAAAACAGAAAACAGAAAACAGAAAACAGAAAACAGAAAACAGAAAACAGAAAACAGAAAACAGAAAACAGAAAACAGAAAACAGAAAACAGAAAACAGAAAACAGAAAACAGAAAACAGAAAACAGAAAACAGAAAACAGAAAACAGAAAACAGAAAACAGAAAACAGAAAACAGAAAACAGAAAACAGAAAACAGAAAACAGAAAACAGAAAACAGAAAACAGAAAACAGAAAACAGAAAACAGAAAACAGAAAACAGAAAACAGAAAACAGAAAACAGAAAACAGAAAACAGAAAACAGAAACATCTTCAAATTCTTTGTGTTTATTTGTCATTTGTGGATGAAAAGTCAGCACTTACTGCAATGAAGACTCCACCTCCAGATTTTTTGTTGGATACTGCTAGTTACGGTCATGCCGGAATACGTTAAAGTTATTTCGCATATTACACTCTCGTCCCAACTACTTTCAGTTCCAAGAATAACTGAGAAAGAAGATGATAAAATATTTTGTTGAATTTCCTTCATTTTGGCTGGGCTTTTCATGCAATTTCAATGAATGAAATTCTAACAGTAGACAAGAATTTCAATCGCATTCTGTTGTGAATGAGAAGAAATTGGAGGATTTAAATGAAGTGTAGTGTCACTTACGTCATTATAGGATACTACCTCAATAGAGGGCGTCGTTATTTCCGAAAATTCGTCCTTGTAAAATTGTTTTCGGCTTCCCGGATTAGTTGGAGTCGGCGGATGTGTTCACTTGTCAAAAATTTCCCATAAGAGTCCAGGTCGGCCAGTGCTTCCTTAGGTGTCATTCCATATTCCTGATGAACTTCGATGAAGATTCGTAGGAAGTGGTCAGATGTTGTTGGAATGCCTTCTGATGCTAATAGCATTTTTATACTAGTTGGTGTAATACCCTCGATGCAGACTGTAGGTTGTTGATTTTTTATGTATGACAAATACAAACGGACGACGTGCATTATTTTCGGGTCACGAAGCCCTGCTTTTAAGAAGCGTTCGTCGCCATTTGCAGATTGTGAAGTAAGACGTACAATTTGAGGACGCATTGGATCAATTTCGAATAGGCTGTCTGTATTCATGTCCTGTGATATTGCATATGTGTTCACATAGTTAGTGGGTGGTGCAGCTTTGATGTCATTACTTCCTAAGACCGGAGTAGTGTTGTTTTGAATACTTCTAGTTCCTTTGTAAGGGTTGATTGTGTCACCTTTTTGAAAATTTATGAATTTTGAAGCAATATCTACACCTGGATGCCCGGAGAATTGAATACGTGCAGCTGCTAGTAAGTCCTTGTCCAAGGGTAAGGTATATTGTAATGATATATTATTGTTATTGTTGTGGCAGGTATTGTTACTATTAGTGTTGAAGTTGCTGTTGTTGTTGTTGTTGTCGTGTTTGCTGTTGTTGGTGTTGTTGTTGTTTTTACTGCGTATACTGTAATATTTGTTTCTGTTTTTGTTGTTGTTGAAATTTGTATTACTTTGTTGTTTCCGCTTCCGATGTTTCCGTCTGAGGTTTGCTTTTTCTGCTTGTTGCCTTTCTCATATAGAAAGGTTATGCAATCACTGTGAAAACCGACGTTTGAACCGAGGCCCGGAGGGCCGAATGTCATATACCATTCGACTCAGTTCGTCGAGTACGCAAAATGTCTGTGTGTGTGTATGTGCGTATTTGTGTATGTAACGTTTTTTGCACTAACTTTATGGGGTAAAATGTGCAAAAAATGAAAATATGTGTTCTAACTTTTCTCATAGATGGCGCGACCGATTTTCACAAACTTAGGTTCAAATGAAAGGTCCTGTGGTCCCATACCTAATTCCTGAATTTCATCCGGATCCGACTTCCGGATCCGGAAATATAGGGTAAAGTGTGTTAAAAAATTTATACCATCACTGAAAAGAGCGAAAAACCGTAAAAAGTTTTCTAAATCGACCTCAAATCTTTTCCAATTGATAGTTTTTATCAGTAGACGGTCAAACAAATCTATTTCGATTATTCTTTTAAGAATCGAAGAAAAATAATTTTGAAGAATACAGTATTTTTTTTTTTATTTAATAACGTATTATAAGGCACATTGCGTTAAGCTATAAGATGCCGAGGGCATATGTTTAAACTACTTAAACTAGATTTTTTTTTATTTTCACATCATATGAGCTTTGGGAGATCTAGTCTTCAACGGGTGGTCGGCAGTGGCTGGCTGGATCTTGTACGCTGGAGTAAACTGGCATGACGTTGGTACGTATCACTGTTGGTCGCATCTTTTCGTTCGTGTGGGTCCGCGGAAAACACCCCCGACTACGGGGAGGCGGCTGATGGCCCGCATAATCATCGACTTGAGCGGCTCTCCGTGGTGGTGAATTTTGTGGAAGAGAAGGAAAGAAACAGAGAGAAGTTTATGTTGTTGAAAAAGGTGGTAAGGGAGCGAAACTACTTAGGTCAGCGATAAGATCTAATTAGTTGACATCGAGATGGTGAAGAGACGGGGACGGGGGAGCAAAAAATTAGTGACAGCAGAAAGATCTTGTTAGTTTTTCGATGAAGATGGTGGACAGACGACAGTTGGGGAGGTTCGAGCGGATGTTAGGTACGAGGTTGAAGGAGGATGTTGTGGAACCCTTCAGCAGATCAGACTTGTAAGTTAATGTTCTTTATGAACTGATATAATAGCAGCATATAGGGAAGGTCTCGATGGGCCAACACGTCTCGTACTGGGACCATGGGTGATATACCTCGGGCCCGAAGGGAGTCAATTAGCTGTGATCTGGCGCCACAATACTCGGTACATACCCAGACAACATGTTCAATGTCGTGATAACCCTTACCGCAAGTGCAGAGACCGCTCTCCACGAGGCCGATACGCCGGAGGTGTGCATTCAAGATGTGGTGATTAGACATGAGCCGGGACATCACACGAATGAAATCCCGACCCACATTCATCCCTCTGAACCAAGGTTTCGTCGATACCTTTGGGATAATGGAGTGTAACCATCGTCCCAGTTCCCCATTACTCCATGAAGTTTGCCAACTTTCGAGCGTCCTTTGACGAGATACACTGAAAAATTCGTTGAAGCAAATTGGTCTTTCATAAATTTCACCTTCTAATGCGCCCACCTTAGCCAACGCGTCTGCCTCTTCATTGCCTGGAATGGAACAATGTGATGGGACCCAGACTAAGGATATTAAATAAGACCGACCAGATAAAGTTCTCAAATGTTCCCGTATTTTCCCCAGGAAATATGGGGGATACTTTCCTGGCTTCATTGCCCGGAGAGCTTCTATTGAGCTTAGACTGTCCGTCACAATGAAGTAATGGTCTTTGGACAAGGTTTCAATGATCTCGAGGGTGTACTGAATAGCAGCTAATTCTGCGACGTAAACTGAAGCCGGATCACTGAGTTTGTAAGAAGCGGTGATGTTTTGATTGAAGATGCCGAAGCCTGTGGACCTGTTGATGTTTGATCCGTCAGTGTAAAACATCTTTTCACAGTTGACTGTTCTAAATTTATTATAAAAAATATTAGGGACCACTTGAGGGCGTACGTGATCCGGAATTCCACGAATCTCTTCTCTCATGGAAGTGTCGAAAAACACAGTAGAATCAGAAGTATCCAAGAAATGAGCACGGTTGGGAACAAACGAAGAAGGGTTAATATTCTGAGCCATGTAATCAAAATACAAGGACATAAAACGGGTCTGAGAATTGAGCTCGACAAGCCTTTCGAAGTTTTCAATCACCATCGGATTCAAAATATCGCATCGGATTAGCAATCGATATGAGAGATCCCAAAATCGATTTTTCAACGGTAAGACGCCCGCAAGCACTTCGAGACTCATCGTATGAGTCGACTGCATGCAACCTAAGGAAATACGCAAGCAACGATACTGTATTCTTTCCAGCTTAATGAAATGCGTATTCGCGGCGGAGCGAAAGCAGAAACACCCATATTCCATTACGGACAATATCGTTGTTTGGTACAACCTGATCAGGTCTCCTGGGTGGGCACCCCACCAAGTTCCGGTTATTGTACGAAGAAAGTTGATTCTCTGCTGGCATTTCTGTTTCAGATACCTAACATGACATCCCCAGGTGCCTTTGGAGTCGAACCAGACCCCGAGATATTTAAATGTGAAGACCTGAGCTATGTTTTCACCCCCTAGTTGAAGCTGTAGTTGTGCTGGTTCTCGCTTCCTTGTAAATACAACCAGCTCAGTTTTCTCCGTAGAGAACTCGATACCCATCTGAAGAGCCCATGTTGACAAGTTATCGAGGGTATCTTGTAATGGTCCTTGGAGATCGGCTGCTTTGGGTCCTATAATAGACACAACGCTGTCGTCGGCAAGTTGTCTTAGCGTGCAAGATGGATTGATACATTCATCAATGTTGTTTACGTAAAAATTGTATAAAAGGGGGCTTAAGCATGAGCCCTGAGGAAGACCCATGTAACTGAATCGTATTGTCGACAAATCACCATGCGCGAAATACATGTATTTCTCGGACAATAGATTATACAAAAAGTTATTCAAAATTGGTGAAAGACCATGCTGATGCAACTTCTCAGATAGGATGTTTATTGAAACTGAGTCAAAAGCACCCTTGATGTCTAAGAAAACTGATGCCATTTGTTCTTTACGAGCAAATGTCATTTGAATTTCTGTTGAGAGCAACGCAAGACAATCGTTCGTTCCTTTGCCCCTGCGGAAACCAAATTGTGTATCTGAAAGTAAGCCATTAGTCTCGACCCAATTGTCTAGACGAAACAGAATCATTTTTTCGAACAATTTCCGGATACAGGAAAGCATAGCAATCGGCCGATACGAATTGTGATCGGAGGCTGGTTTTCCTGGTTTTTGAATGGCGATAACTCTTACTTGTCTCCAGTCATGTGGGACAATATTATCCTCAAGAAGCCTGTTGAATAAATTCAATAAGCGTCTTTTAGCAGAGTCAGGCAAATTTTTCAACAAGTTGAATTTAATTTTGTCTAACCCCGGAGCTTTATTGTTACACGACAAGAGCGCAAGTGAGAACTCTACCATCGAAAAAGGTGTTTCGTTTCTGTTTGATGAGGCGACGCGCATGATCGTCTGTTCCGGAACAGAGTCAGGACATACTTTTTTAGCGAAATCGAATATCCAGCGGTTAGAATATTCCTCGCTTTCGTTCATGGTGTTTTTGTTGCGCATTCGTCGGGCTGTGTTCCAAAGAGTGCTCATCGATGTTTCTTTTGTTAATCCGTCAACAAACCGTCGCCAGTAACCTAGTTTTTTTGCTTTAACTAAGTTCTTCATTTGCTTTTCTAGCGCCGCGTAATTGCGATAATTATCAGGTGTTCCATATTTTCTGAACTTTTTGAATGCTAAAGATCTTTCCGCGTTCAATGATGAGCACTCTTTGTCCCACCACGGATTGGGAGAACGGATGTTAGTTTTCGCGCCGGGTACACGTTTCGTCTGAGCTTGAATCGCGGAGTCGAGAATCAAGCCAGCCAAAAACGTGTACTCTTCCTCCGGAGGAAGTTCTTGTGTTGTTTTGAGTTTCTCAGACATCGAATTAGCGTATTCTTTCCAATCAATATTTCGTGTGAGGTCATACGAAACATTGATTGTCTCCGATGGTCGTAATCCGCAGGTGATTGAAATTACGATAGGTAGATGATCGCTACCGTGGGGATCAGGGATCACCTTCCACTTGCAATCCAGCCGTAGTGATGTCGAGCAAAGGGATAAATCCAGCGCACTTGGTCTTGCTGGTGGTGCAGGAATCCGTGTCATTTCTCCCGTATTAAGAATTGCCATATTGAAGTTATCGCAAAGATCATAGATCACGGTTGATCTATTGTCATCATGAAGACAACCCCAACCCGTACCATGTGAGTTGAAGTCACCTAAAACTAACGTTGATGCGGGAAGAAGCTCAATGATATCGCTTAGCCGCCGATGCCCAATCGAGGCCCTTGGAGGAATGTAGATGGAAGCAATGCAAAGGTCTTTGCCTTTAATTCTGACCTGACATGCGACAACTTCAATACCTGGTATCGATGGGAGGTTAATTCGGAAGAAGGAATAGCACTTTTTGATCCCCAAAAGTACTCCTCCGTAGGGATCATCTCGATCCAGGCGAATTATGTTAAAATCGTGGAAGTTGAGGGTTACATTTGAGGTCAGCCAGGTTTCACACAAAGCAAATGCGTCGCATTTCAAACTATTTAAAAGAACTTTGAAGGAATCAATTTTCGGGAGGATACTTCTGCTATTCCACTGTAGTACAGTGATTGCATCCTTAACCTCGTTCGATGTATTAGCCATCAAAGGATACAATCTCTGAAAGGAGGGGCCATTTTGCAGTCAACTGCTTCAAAAATGCTTTAATTGTTGGCATAAATGTCATCAACAGACTCTTGAGAGGATCAGTGACGTTGAAGGTTCTAAGAACCCAGTCCACAATGTTAGAGAATTTCAGTATTCCAGCACTTGATTGATTCTCAGTTTGTATTTTAGGGGTACTCGGGGTTTTTGGTGTACCGGGAAGTGCAGGAAACTCTTGGTCTGATGCTAAGTTCGCTAGACCAGGAACCTTTTGCTTCGGTTTTTGGGAAGCACTTCGAGTATTTGTAATTTTTTTGGTCCCCGCAATGGATATCCTTGGGCCTTTACAAGGCAGTTTAGGAGATGAGATCGTTCTTCTTTTCCTAGAACCGCTAGGCATAGTAAAGGATGATCCCTCTTGAGGGTCATCGGAATCATTCTCGTCGGTAGGCAAACAATCAAAGAGATTCATCGATTCGACAGGTGGCATGGTGTTCTTCAGCATCTCTGCGAAAGTTCGTTTGGAACGTTCTTTAAGAGATTGCTTCAATTTTTCTCCGCGCAGTTTGTACGCGGGACATGAATTCAATTCATGTGGGTTTTCCCCACAGTAAAGACACTTTGAAGCTTTTTTGCCACATGATTCGTCTGCATGTTCCCCTCCACATTTAATGCACCTTTGCTTATTGCCGCAGTAGGTGGCTGTGTGACCCAGCTGCTTGCAATTGGTACAATTCATTACCCGCGGGACAAATAAGCGTACAGGTAAGCGAACCTTGCCCAGAAGGACGTAATTGGGAAGAGCAGATCCAGCGAAAGTTACCCGAAATGAGTCTGATGAAGAATAAGTTTTTGTCTTATCTTCTGCAATTTTTACTGAACTCAATTGCTTGCAGTCCAGTATTTTAACATTCTGAAGAGCAGGATCTCTGAAACAGCCAACCCCACTCTTCAGAAGGTATTCGCAGGTCAAACTCGCCTCACTAACCACGCCGTCAATCTCCACTTCCCGAGCTGGTATGTAAACGCGGTAATTCCTCGTAAAGGCCTCATGGCGAACGATCTGATTTGCCTGCTCGAGGGTTTTCACGACAACTTTCAACTTTTTCGCTCGAACTTTTGCTATCTGGATAACGTCCGAGTAGTACTTAGCCAGCTCACTTGATATTTGCATCAAATTGAGTGATTGTTCTTTTTTGGACCGGAAGTATACCACATAGGGCCCCGCAGAACCGGTTGGCCACACGCGTGTGCGAGAGGGGTTATCAGGGGAAGATAAATTATCCAGGAGTTCTATGCCATCCATTTTTATGGAGAGATTATCATTTGAGGGAGGACGCCCTCCGCCCTCGTTCATAGTAAAGTAAACACACGCTTTATTGAGATATGTTGAGATAAACGGGTAGAATGATAAAAAGAAAACACTAGGATTATACTTAGCTAGACACCACTAATCCAGTTCAAGGTCAGCAAGATGATTGTCTCTGCTGCTAGTGTGCGGAACCTTCGCACGGGAACAATCACTAGCACCGCAACAAAGAGCTAACCCTCTTGGATACACAATAGAATAACGGCAGTTTTTGATGATAGGCACCGTCTGATCACTATTATACCAGTCTGGTAAACTATCGAATGTGTGAGAAAAAAACCTTTAGCTAGGAAAAACACACACGGCACTGCTTAAGAGCACGAAATAACGTCCGATCGATCCGAGAGATGCGGTACGAATGAAGAATACAGTATTATATATGATAGTTTGATTGATATGAGAAAGGCATCATTACACCACTAGGTGGATTAAAACAGGTTTTTTTCTTGCAGCCGTCGAGTGCGCTGTTTCTTATCATACTCACTCCAGTCTCGTTTCCAGATTTTTTTTACTTCCAATGAAACGCCAGCCACTGTCGCACGCATGCTTGAATTTCCTTCTCTATTTCTAAAATTGTGCTGTCGAGTTCAGGAGTACAGTCCAATAGTTCATCTTGTAGGCTTGGATGGGCGAATTTATTTGCTGGCCTTGGGTTAGAGAATTCTGACGATAAAAATTTTACTTCGTCTATAATTTGGTAGACGATTTTGTTCGTGTCTATGTTGAGATTACTAGCGTCAGCATCGATTCTTGTTTCGAATTCGTCAAATTTGTGAGGTAGAGCTGCAGTGCATTTTTCGATTGCCGACTGCGCATCAATTGCCAGTGTATTACTTGATTAACCCAAATCTCCAGCAAAAGATTCAGGTATACTTATGGTTTCTGAGAGCTTAGAAAATTAAAGTGACATTTTTTTCGGTTGCAGTATTGATGCTGTTTATTTTGGTCAGCTCCGTTTCATTATTGGTCAATAATGACTCGATATGATTGAACGATTCATTCGATATGGCCGTGGTTTTTAGATACCGAATAAGGGCCTGATTCGAGTCTGACTGGTCCTTAATACTGTCCGTTAATATTTTCTGTTGGCGTATGAGTTCTTTCAAATTGGATTCAAATTAACAATACAATACAAGCCAAGCCATAGTCGAAACATTCCAAAAAATTGAGACTTGAACATGATTTCATGGGTCAGAAGTATATTAGTATTTAGCAATAAATTATGTCAATTTTTGTACGCACATTCCATTAGTCCATCGGAGCTTGCTAAACCGAAAATTTTGCATATATTTGAAGCGTGTAATTGTCAATTCTGGCTTTTATTTTCTATCGAGACAAATGAAATAAATCTGGAGTAACTTTTGAAATGGGCGTTTGTGAGTTCTGAGCTGTTACTAATTGTGCTGAACTTAAACGGTTTCAGTTATTCCAAATTAATATCCAACTTTCTTTGGACAAAAAAAAAACATTCACCTTGAGTTCTGAACCCAACACCAAAGAATACATCCGCTTGAAAAGAAACGAGTGACTCGGTTAGTGTTGCTTTCCATGTTCGGAAAATTAAACCGGTATGCATTAATCAACTGATGCGCGCTGAACCGGCGAATCCAATCTCCTCGTTTTCGCCACTTTTCGAACACTCGATCCGCCTTCAACTTCAAATCTGCCAAACATTTTATCCCTGGGCCAGTGCCGGCAAACAATTTTGTGTTTTACAATGATTTTTCGATGCTCGGACCGACGATGAGCTAGGCTCTACCGAAGCATGGGGTGTTCATTTAATGACACCCAGTCGGACATGACACCGAAGCCGATATGGTTTATGTAAACGTGAGAGGCGGGAGTTGAATTTCAATCTAGAAATCCCATAGCAAAATGACAAATCCCATAGCAAAATGACATTCCAATTGGCGAACAATTTTACCACCCTAGCATCCATCCAGGATGTTTCCTGCGCTTGACTGCGTATGAAGCGCAGATCTGACAGAAGAAGGCTAACAAAATTCGGCAGTGAAGCGAAAAACTTTTCATATTTCCATCAAAGGCAGGCTGGCAGACAGCTTCGTTTCGCACATTTTCGCGTGTGAGCTCATAAATTGCAACTTTATGTGCGATGCGCCACGATGGGGCAATTTATTCCGACATGTGTTTTTTTTTCTTCACCATCCGATGTCGACCGGCACGTGAAACGTACAAATGGCGGAATCAATGCAAAGTGCCCTGTTTGGGCGTGATAACGTGAACTAAAGTTTTGACGTGGCTAAAGTTATGATTTGATTTATCCAGTAACTTTTAGAATTCGTCAAATTGTTTCACATAATATAATAATAAATTTAATTGCGATAATTTTTTATCACGAAAATTAATAAAACACCAATGCCTTTCTCTTAAATGAAGGATATCCCTTCGCTGTGAATGCCGACTTTTGAACACAGGCACGGAGGTGACACTCGAATAAGTTGGTCGAAATCGAAAACTGTCTATGTATATGTATGTGTGTGGGTGAGCAAAAAATATGCACTTGATTTGCTCAGAAATTGCTGAACCGACATTCACTAACTTTCCCATAAAACATTGTTGCTTTTTATCTAGATTCGCCCCCCGAATCCAGATTCAACATCCACTTTCGGAATTACAGAGTGAAATGTGTGTTTGAAATACCATACCATTTTTTAGAGCAAAACACTAAATTTAGCTCAGAACTGGTTTCGAACTGATAAAGAATATGCTAGGTTATGCCCGAACAACTTATCAAATCCATACTGAGATTTTTCAGAGATGGCTTAACCGATTTTAACAAACTTAGGCTCGTTTGAAAGCTACTGTCGGGCGTACTGTATGTGTGTGTGTGTGTGTGTGTGTGTGTGTGTGTGTGTGTGTGTGTGTGTGTGTGTGTGTGTGTGTGTGTGTGTGTGTGTGTGTGTGTGTGAGAGAGAGAGAGAGAGAGAGAGAGAGAGAGAGAGAGAGAGAGAGAGAGAGAGAGAGAGAGAGAGAGAGAGAGAGAGAGAGAGAGAGAGAGAGAGAGAGAGAGAGAGAGAGAGAGAGAGAGAGAGAGAGAGAGAGAGAGAGAGAGAGAGAGAGGAGAGAGAGAGAGAGAGAGAGAGAGAGAGAGAGAGAGAGAGAGAGAGAGAGGAGAGAGAGAGAGAGAGAGAGAGAGAGAGAGAGAGAGAGAGAGAGAGAGAGAGAGAGAGAGCAAAATACATGCACTCGATTTTTTCAGAAATGGCTGAATCGCCATTCACAAACTTTACCTTTAATTTTTAACGATTCTGGATTCAACATCCACTTTCGGAGCTACAGAATAAAATGTGTATTTGAAATATCATACCCTTGTTTAGAGCAAAACATGGAATAATTTTCCTAAATTTAGATCAGAACTTGTTTCGAACTGATGAAGAATTTTTGTCTCTTTGACGCGAATACGTCTTACTCTAATATGGGGTATTTTTTTTTCCAAATTGTTCCCTGGACAGTAATTGGTTGAACTTATTCGTGAATATCTTTTGTTGTATTTAACACAGCTACATAATTTTTTCTTCATATCATCGGAAATATGGTCAAAAATTTAATAATAATAATAAAACTGAAGTTTTCTAAAATGTTTGGTATGAACGAGCATGAGGGTGAAATTCAGTGCCAAAATAAGGCGCGAGTTAGCATCGGCGCCAACCTGACGGGACAGACAAGAATGCTGACGGAACATTTCGCACCTGAAGACATCGATCTATGGGAAAGAAGAAAAGTCACGTCCACTAAAAAGTGCAATTTGGCATTATGAGCTGTAGATGCAATTGAGTTGAGTTGAAAATTAGTTCGATTTTAGCGAGTGTAACGAGTCTTTTAAAAGAAAAATTCAGATAAGTGAGCTTTTAACTTTCGAAATTAATTAGTGCTAAGTGCTGGTTATAGGAGCCAGGTCACAACCCCGCAACTATAGATCACGGAGCGAGTGGTGAGACACTGTGTCGTTGGACCGATCGGCACCAATGGACCGGAGTAACGGTAAGTAAAACGGAGTAACCCAAACGTGCCTTCTCACCGATTCCCCCGCCCCGAGGACAGCCAACAAAAAAGACCAACGGACCAAATGTTGGTCGCACCCAGGAAACGGTCCTTTACGTAAGTAATAATAAATATTTCTATTTTATAAATAGTGAATCAAAAAGATAAGGTTTAACTGATATTTTCTGATCAGTGAAAATATTTCAAGTAGACATAGAATCGTTTTTAGCCAGTTTACAAACAATGGCGAATCCAAGGCCAACTTTAGCTCCAGAATTGACTATGCAACAATTCACTGAGCTTGAGAGATTACCTGATTTTGTAAAGGATCTCCAACCTTTCGACGGAAGGCCGGTTGAGTTGTTATCGTGGCTGACAGACGTTGAAGGAATTTTTGATGTTTACCGAGAGGCCGGAGCGAGTGTCTCTCAAACACAGTTAATTGAAAGATCAATTAGAAGGAAAATCAGAGGCGGAGCCGCTGAAGTTTTGAATTCTAACAACTTTGCTTATGACTGGAGGGAGATTAAAAATACTCTCCTACTTTACTATAGAAATAAGCGTGACAAAAAAACGCTCGATTATAAACTAAGTTCATAAAAAAAATCAGCAAACGAGAGCTGGAGTAGCTACTATTCCCACATTTACTATTTCAGGGAAAAAGCTGTAGACGCTTTCATTCGTGGCCTAGAGAAAACGCTTTGCGATTTATTAACAACTTGTAACTCCACTAGACTAAGTCAAGCATACAAATTCTGTCTTGACTATTTTAACATGGATTCAAGATCAGCACCCTACCGAAACGTTCCGGGTTGTCGGTTCAATGCATAGGACGCTGGTCTTACAAGCCAGCTGTCGTCTGTTCGGACCCCGACCTGGAAGGACTCTTAGTGTCAGTAGGATCCATAGACCTAGCCATGCAATGATTCTGTACGCTAAGAATCGGCTGCGAAGTCTGTTGAAACAGAAAGGCCAAATTCCACGAAAGGAATGTAATGCCAAGACTTTGCTTTACTACCCTATCGAAACGAACAGAAGAAGGTTTTTGCATACAATGAAAATCGTTTCCGGCTCATTTATATTCCATGGAAATTACTACAATATGGGTATTTTTGGAACGGGTTTGATGAGTACATGTTGGAAAACGATGTTTGAGTGTAACGATATGGAGAGGAACTGTTAGTTGCTAATTCAGGTCTGTGAAAAAGTCACCAAAATCATTCTAAAATCTAATTGTTTGACTCATTAGTTTTTTGTGATTTACCGGAATGAAATTATGGGGTAACTAGTCAACAGTTCAGGGATTGAAATCAGTCAACGAAAATAACAGTTTTAAAAGAAGTTCAAAACTTGAATCTATTCAAATAAATCATATTTACTACAATACTGAAAATTAAATATTAGCATTTCTTTTACCAAAGAATGAACCTTAAAATATTTACATCGAAGCACTTTTATCAACTTATGTATTTATTTGACAATTCGATTGTGAGTGTCAAGCTAATATTATGTTGAATTTGGAATAAAGTTTCTGAAGTTTATTTGAAACAACTCTCTTCCTAATTTTGACTCGTAAAATCCATTCCAAAGTAACAATATTATAAAGTATTCGACAGTAAGTCATAATTACTCAAACAACGTTTACTAAGAACTGTTCTTTAAACCCGTTTCGAAAACATTCGTTTTGCTACGGGTTTCGAAAAACACCATCTTGGATTTTGAAATGATTTTAAACATCATTTTCCGACATCTACTCATCAAATCCGTTCCGAAAATACCCATATTGTAAGGGTTTTCAAGGAATATCAATAAACCGGAAGCCGCCATCTTGGAAATTGATGCTGCTTAGAACATCCTTTTCCTGTAAATACTCATAATTTTCGTTCCATAACTATCCAATATATCATACATATCTAATAATACATATACATGAGGAAAATTTTTTTTACGTTGAAAATTCCAAATAACTTAAACTTTTTTTACGTCATAATTCGATTTACGTAGTCCCGATTATTACGTAAATGGAGGTTTGGGTGTACAAGAGGTTATACAAATCACAGGTAGTATGATTGAACACTTTGCTTTCAAGCACTGCGCAATTACTGTGAATACTACAATGCACACTAGCGACTAATGTCGGTTATATTCATATACATTCTGTTGAAAGTACGCAGCAACTAGTTCCCAGCGACAACAAGATGCCAGATTATACGACAGCTTCGCCAGCAACATCGGGAAATAATTCAGAAGAAATACCGCTGGCAACATCGGGATATGATTTAGAAGAAATGCCATCAGCAGCTTCACTCGTCTGAGCATACTCCCATCAGAGTGATCTAGCGGATGATTTGAAGCGATGGAGAACCCTGACTTATTTGTAAAATTCAATTTCGTATTCTCATGCAATATTCTCATATATCTTGAAAATGACTGCATTGAACTTTTTCTTTGAACGTGTTGAGGTAGAGAGCAAATAAATAAAAACACCGGGTCTGTAGCAGCAAATCCGTATAAAGCAGCTTAAAACTGTAAATATATTTTTGTTAATTCACAACATTCGAAATTTCTAAATTATCTTACACTTTCGGTATCTTATATTACGGTAATTCTTACGGCTCAATCTAACCGTCAACGCATTCAATCGTAACTACGAATTCTAACTGATGTTGGCTTCAACCTTCAATCTTATTCTAGCACTGAAATTCTATTTCCTAATTATTTGTAAGTACTTTAAGTTCAATAAATTCAATATTATTTAATTGGAGACGAGGTCACCGTCAAACCACACCGTGATATGTTTCCGTTTCAGTTTCTCTCCGTTCGGCTTTTCTCGCCTTTACACTGTGAATGTGTATCCGGCCTAATTTGGTAGTTTTATGCAGTGTGCCCAGCAGTAACATCCTCCCCCCGTAACATTGGCCACCGGTTCCAGTTTTACCATCATTCATAACTTCCAGAACAGCAAGTTTAGCTATAGATCTACGCAGTAAGCCCCTTGTAGTTTTCACAACGGCTTGCCTGACACGCCCATCGCTCCCGAATACGACTTCCAATACACGTCCCCTGATCCAATTATTTCTCCTCCCATCGTCTATGACCAGTACCAAATCTCCAGTTGCTATTGCCTTCTTTTCACCGAACCACTTAGTTCTTTTTGTCAGCGTCGGTAACATTTCCCTGATCCATCGCTTCCAGAAACAGTCTAGCTCATGTTTAATCATGTGCCATGAACTCTTCACCGCTTCGACATTATTCGTGGGTGTTACAGCATTCGATTTAGCACCATTTGAGCATCCTCGTATGAAGTGGTTGAGAGTTAAGGCTTCGCTTTCTTCTGTATCGAGAGGGAGATATGTTAACGGCCGGCTATTGACGATACTCTCGGCTTCTGCGACGAATGTAAGAAGAGATTCATCATCTAGCTTTCGATCGAAGTTGTACGCACCCATCATCGCCTGTTTTACCGAACGCACCATGCGTTCCCATGCTCCACCCATGTGGGGAGATGATGGAGGTATAAAGTACCATTTAGTTATCGTGCTGGTGAAGGTTGCAGAAGCATTTCGCTGAATTTCCAGCATCAATATTCGTTCAGCACCCTGGAAGTTGGTTCCATTATCCGTGTATATTTCAGCTGGTGCACCACGACGGCATACAAACCGACGGATTGCTTTAATACAGGCATCCGAAGAAAGACAGTGAACTACCTCACAGTGAACTGCTCTCACAGTAAGACAGGTAAATAGCGCTACCCAACGTTTAGCAGTACTTCGTCCTATCTTTACAGCTAAAGGGCCAAACAGGTCCAATCCGACGTAAGTAAACGGCCTAGCATAAACGGCTAGTCGAGCTGGAGGCAACGGGGCCATCCGTGGAATACGAGGTAACGCTCGTCGAAACTTGCAAACTGTGCAATGATACGCTATCTTCCGGATAACTGCTCGCAAACGCGGTACGTAATAATTCTGTCGTATCTCGTTCACCACTGTTTCCGAGTTAGCATGATTAAATTTACGGTGACATGCTTCTACAATCAGTATCGTCACTCTATGCTTTCTAGGTTGGCTGGAAACTTTGTACACGGATTCACACATTCGGCAGCTCCAATTCTCCCATCTATTCGAAGAACGCCTTCTGGGTCAAAGAGCGGTGTCAAACGATATAGCGGGCTGTTTTTGGCTAATTCTTTCTTTTTCGTTTCTGGCGCGGTAAGGTTGTGAAGCAGTGCTAACAACTCCAACTTGAATTCTTGATACTGTGCCAACCGAATCAAGGTATTTTCCGCCTTGCGCAATTCATTTCCGTCTCTCTGCCGTAGATTCTTTACTTCACGTTGTAAAGATAACGGTGCACGTACGCGATAGCTCTAAGCATCCTTTCCCATTTTGAGAATCTATCACACTTGATTATAGGTGTAGATACAATTTCTCAGTGTACATAGCAAGAACGTAACTCTTCCTCGATAACGTGCCGAGACACCTTCAGTTTCGGCCATTCATCTGCAGATAACAGTAGAAACGCAGGTCCCTTGAACCATATTCCTTCAACGTCGAGGGATGGACTATTACCCCATTTTGTAGCCAAATCCGCAGGGTTCAGTTTCGATGGTACCCATCGCCAATCATTCACTTCTGTTGCCATCAATATTTCGCCAATTCTACAAGCTACGAATTGCGAATATTTTCGAGGATCAGTTCTAAGCCATCCCAGAACTGGGGATGAATCCGACCACAAGTAACGCTCGTTTACCGATATAGTATGATTATCTATTACTGAACGCATCAATCATATTCCTAGCACGGCCGCTTGCAATTCCAGTCGCGGTATCGACAAGGGTTTCAATGGTGCAACCTTCGTCTTCGCGGTTACCAGAGTACACCGAAACGTGCCATTCGGCTCAATTATGCGGAAATAAGCAACCGCCGCATCTACAAATATGTGTAACTGAACTTTGTAATAGTGTTTCGAAGTGGCAGTCGGGAAGTAGCAACGAGGTATGTTTAGATGTGATATTTGTTGCAGCAAAGCGGTCCATCTACGCCAGTGCTCCCAGTGCTCTTTATTCACGCATTGATCCCACTGAATTCCAGCACGCCAAACATCTTGCAGTAATATTTTGCCGTGTACCAGAAGGAAGCTAAGTAATCCCAGCGGATCGAAGAAACTCATTGGGCATCGCAGGATCTGCCTTTTAGTAGGACGAGTATCACCACATATGATTTGCTGAACGTCATCCTTCAAGCGTGTACAGAAACTTAGTACGTCTTCGTCTGTAAGCCAAAGCAATCCCAGAACTCGTTCATATTGTTGACTTTTGTCTAGGAACAAGTGTTTACGATTTTCTTCCTACTGCTCTCCTAGATGCTGGACTACGGATGAACAATTAGACTGCCAATTACGCAGTATAAAGCCGACTCTAAGCTAAATCGCCTTCACATGTGACGCTATTTCTGTTGCTTCTTCTTCTGATCCGTAACTAGTCAAATAGTCTTAGTATTTGCATTACTAAACTCCTCATCAGTAATTATATGGTCATACCCCTTCTGCTGGTACTCCACGATTTGTCGATTTAAATTTTCTCTAAGAGACGGATTTTTTGCCATCCGACGCTCTAGACATTCCAGTCTACGTAGTGCCATTCCGTAGCTTTCGGGAAACTCAACATGGTCATACTTCCACAGTAATCCAGTTTCAAACCTATCCCCAACTCGTACGGTGGTTTGCTGCAAAATTTGTTGTGCCCTCCTGTCTTCTACGGAGACAACTTCGTTTAAAGACTTTACTCCGACATCCTCGAGTGTGAAATAGTTTTTTACTAATTCTTGTACCTTATGGTTAATGTTGCACTCACATGCGTGAAAGTTCAGTGCCTGCGTTGATGTACAACTACGCCCTCCATACACACACCATCCTAATCGAGTTTTCACTGCGATCGGTTCATTAGCTCGACCTTCTCTTGTTTTCAACGGAACGGTAAGATGCAAATTGTTGACACCAATCAGCAAACGTGGAACAGCATTTTCGTACTCAGTGATAGGGAGGCCTTTCAGATGATGAAAACTGTGCTCCAGGTCGTCTATTCTCAACGTTTGACCTGGCATGGCTAACCTTTTGACCGTGCGAACATCGTTCAATCGCAGCCGTCTTCCGCTTTTATCATTCGACACTGTTAACTGCAATTGTTTCGAGTCTAGTTCGGTTCTGGAGACATTACCCGTCCATGTTAGACAAAGAGGAACATTACTACCGCTTACACCTAATTCGTTTGCTAACTGTTCCTCTACGAGTGTAAGCTGCGATCCATCATCGAGAAAGGCAAATGTTTTAACGGTCTTCCGCGGTCCATAAAGTGTCACTGGCAGTATACGAAGGAGTAACGATTGATTCACCGAACGATGCGTGTGGGTTCCCGTTGATTCTGCATCACGTGATATCGTTCTACTAGACGACTGGGTACTGGAGTCGGAATGTAATAAAGGATGGTGGCGAAAGGTACAACCACCTATTCCACACTGGTTAGCGTTGCGACAACTTCTGCGACCATGCGCGTTTAGACTGCTACGACATAGGCCGTAGTTTTGTGCAGTCCTCCATCGATTCTCAACCGTGAGCGATTTGAATGTATCGCAGTCTCGCACACGATGCCCAACAACATCGCAAACAAAACACTTCCTCTCATCTATGTTCGTAGATTCAGGTCTGTTAACATGAGTATGAATTGATCCTCTAACCTTCGCTTTTCCTCTATCATCAGAACCGCTTTTGCTAGGTCCTCCAGTGTATAGAGTGACTTTGCTTGCTGTAATCACCACTCGGTTCATAAAGTTCCCAAAGACCTTTAAATCCGCATCTGGATTGCGCTGCATCACGTTGGCACATTCCATTTTAACATGGGCTGGTAATTTTTCCACTAACTCCATCACCAGATACGGATTCGTCAAATGAGATTGTAGTCCTGCTGCTTGAAGATGGTCACACAGGCTCTGCACCGCTATCCCAAACTCCATGAGTGTCTCGAGTTTCTCTGCTTTAGGCGCTGGAGTTGACCGAACCTTATCCAACAGCACGTTGATTAACAATTCTGGACGCCCGAAGAAAATTTGCAATGTACTAATTACTTGTGGTACTAACTCCGGCAAGAGAAGACGGCTTCTGACAGCTTCGTAGGCAGCACCTTTCAAACACCGCTGCAATCTTGATAGATTTTCAACACGAGAATAACCACACGCGACGGTTGTGTTCGTAAACGCACTAATAAAGATCGGCCAGTCAGCGGGATCACCGGTGAAGGGAGGCAAATCACGGGGCATTATCTGACGTGATATTCGCATCATTTCTTTCCCACTGTAAGGGGGAGGCAACACATGCGGGAAACTGACAATCACGGGTAAGGCTTAATGACTCTAGTTGCCTTGTAGAATTATTCACAAGATTCCCATTCGGTTGAACGGGGCTACTATTAGATATAGTTGGCTTACCTGGTGGCAGTGTGGGGGATAAAGAGGGAGAAGAGTCACCTTTGAACTTTTCGAGTGGTGGTGGATTACTTATAGCTGATCAAAGAATTACGCCGGTGTCCCTCTTCATTGGAAATGAATCGGTAATTTTTTTATTCCCTAGCTGGCTGCCTAAACGTTGTTCACCAGGCAACCGTTGATCGCTATCAATATGATCAGACAAATCACTTCCGCCATATACCGCAACATCTGATCTATCGGTCGCATTTCCCATCTCTTGTTCCTCGATCCAGTGTTGGACACGTCGCTGCTTACTGCGCTGGCTTACTCGGCTTAGATGGCTCCCACTGTCGAACGATTCAACTAGTTGCTCTGCCAGTAATTTGTATTTTTCTTCCATAGCCTTCCACTCCTGCTCTAAAGCTCTTTTTTCGGCTTCCAGTTCACGTTGCTGAATCGCGCGTTCTTCCTCTAGCTGTTTCAATCGTAAAGCTACACGCGCAGACCTGCTGCTAGATGAAACCATACTTTGTGGCATACATGAACGACACGTCCAAGGCTGCTCCGCTATGGAATCAGTTACACCCGCACATCTCATGTGCCACCAGCCATCGCACTGGTCACATTATACAAAATTATCATATGAATCGGGGCGCGTACAACCAACACATGCTCCCGTTCTGTTTAGGTCTGGTGTTTGTTGAGAAACATCCTTCGGATCCGTCGCACCAGAACCTCTTTCGTCACTCATTGCGAAAGTTTTAAAGTTGTGTTGAGGTAGAGAGCAAATGTAGCAGCAAATCCGTATAAAGCAGCTTTAAACTGTAAATATATTTTTGTCAATTCACAACATTCGAAATTTCTAAATTATCTTACACTTTCGGTATCTTATATTACGGTAATTCTTACGGCTCAATCTAACCGTCAACGCATGCAATCGTAACTACGAATTCTAACTGATGTTGGCTTCAACCTTCAATCTTATTCTAGCACTGAAATTCTATTTCCTAATTATTTGTAAGTACTTTAAGTTCATTGTTATTTATACTCACGATTTTTAATGGAATAATAAACTCACTAGCACTAGGTTCGATAAATTCAATATTATTTAATTGGAGACGAGGTCACCGTCAAACCACACCGTGATATGTTTCCGTTTCAGTTTTTCTCCGTTCGGCTTTTCTCGCCTTTACACTGTGAATGTGTATCCGGCCTAATTTGGTAGTTTTATGCAGTGTGCCCAGCAGTAACAGAACGTAAAATACTTTATTTACCATACCGATCACACATGCAAAGCTTCATGCAAATCAAATGGGGTCGAGCCAACAGCCAGCCGATTCCGCATGGAATCGCTAAAAAAACTGAATAATACTATGTTTTTATGGAATTACAACTGGCTTGTAAGATGTTCACCAAAAATATCTAGTTTATGAAGTGCATGTCAATATATGAGTGAATAGTATTTCACCGTTTCTCATGACATTTTGAAGAAATTGTAGATATTTTGTGTCCACGCATGGCAAGTGGATACCAATAATTTAATGTTACATTTACTCTTAAATTTAGAAATCCTAGATGTTCACACATAATTTGTTGTGGATTTTATAATTAATAAATGAATTTGAGCATTGCATTTTAGATTTAATCGGTCTTGTCCTCTAGCTCTGTAATTTTTGCTCTTGTATATTCCGCCTTATAATTGTACCGTTAAAATTATGCAAGTGAACTATTGACATTATTGCGATTATTGATATTCGGATGTCTGGAAAAAGCATGACAGTTCTATTCGTATTCAAGTCATTTAATTACCTTATGATCAAAGAAGAACCGGAATTTCCATTTTAAAATTCCCGCGCTTGTCCAATCGTAAACTTTTATTCTCTCAACGTTGGCAACACTTTTATACACATTCTGTCAAATTTTGACGCATATCGTACGATTAGTTTTTGTTTGGCGTCTATACAAAGAAGTTGAAAAATTTTCGTGTGGCGATTTTTATAATGGATGAAAATTTTAGAACAACGTGCGTGCATTAAATTTTGTGTTGCGAATAGATTTAAGTGTTCCGAAACGTTGAAAATGTTAGAAAAGGCCTTTGGTGAATCGTGTCTAGGAAAAACACAGGCATACGGGTGATATAAACGCTTCAAAGGTGGTCGTACAAGCTTGGATCATGATGAGATCCCTGGCCGCCCAACAACATCTGTTACTGAAGCAAACATTGAATCGGCGAAGCAAATCGTGTTGCAAAATCGTTCTGTACCGATTAGAGAGATTGCTGTGTTGTTGGACATCTCTTATGGATCAGCTGAACACATTTTAACTGATGTTTTGGGTTTGAAACGCGTCGCTTCTCGGCTGGTGCCAAAAAAGCTAAATTTCATTCAAAAACAGCGTCGTGTTGATGTGGCCAAAGAGATGATTTCCAACGCAGATAGTGACCCCACATTCATCGAATGCATCACAACTGGTGATGAGGTGTGGATCTATGAATATGACGTCGAAACCGCACAACAATCGACCGAATGGCGCTTCGAAGGCGAGCCGTTGTTCTAAATTTTCATCCATTATAAAAATCGCCACACGAAAATTTTTCAACTTCTTTGTATAGACGCCAAACAAAAACTAATCGTATGATATGCGTCAAAATTTGACAGAATGTGTATAAAAGTGTTGCCAACGTTGAGAGAATAAAAGTTTATCGATTGGACAAGCGCGGAAATTTTAAAATGAAAATTCCGGTTCTTTTTTTTATCATAAGGTATATCCTGGCATTATCCCCCCGCCTTTATTCAGTATTTCTGCTGACATTGCAGCCGAATTTTGATCTACAAGAAAGTTGTATGGGAGGAGTGTTTCGACTCCCTTTGCACAAAAAAAAATCGATACCAGCATCGAACCTATGAACCTCCTGAATTTAATTACTAAAAATATTACTGAACAATTCATATCCCTCAAGGCATGTAATTTACAGGGTGATTTTTTAAGAGCTTGAGAACTTTTTTAAACAATAAAACGCATAAAATTTGCAAAATCTCATCGGTTCTTTATTTTAAACGTTAGATTGGTACATGACATTTACTTTTTGAAGATAATTTCATTTAAATGTTGACCGCGGCTGCGTCTTAGGTGGTCCATTCGGAAAATCCGCTTTTTTATCGACAAATTTTGTTCAGCGATGAGGCTCATTTCTGGTTGAATGGCTACGTAAATAAGCAAAATTGCCGCATTTGGAGTGAAGAGCAACCAGAAGCCGTTCAAGAACTGCCCATGCATCCCGAAAAATGCACTGTTTGGTGTGGTTTGTACGCTGGTGGAATCATTGGACCGTATTTTTTCAAAGATGCTGTTGGACGCAACGTTACAGTGAATGGCGATCGCTATCGTTCGATGCTAACAAACTTTTTGTTGCCAAAAATGGAAGAACTGAACTTGGTTGACATGTGGTTTCAACAAGATGGCGCTACATGCCACACAGCTCGCGATTCTATGGCCATTTTGAGGGTAAACTTCGGAGAACAATTCATCTCAAGAAATGGACCGGTAAGTTGGCCACCAAGATCATGCGATTTGACGCCTTTAGACTATTTTTTGTGGGGCTACGTCAAGTCTAAAGTCTACAGAAATAAGCCAGTAACTATTCCAGCTTTGTAAGACAACATTTCCGAAGAAATTCGGGCTATTCCGGCCGAAATGCTCGAAAAAGTTGCCCAAAATTGGACTTTCCGAATGGACCACCTAAGACGCAGCCGCGGTCAACATTTAAATGAAATTATCTTCAAAAAGTAAATGTCATGTACCAATCTAACGTTTAAAATAAAGAACCGATGAGATTTTGCAAATTTTATGCGTTTTATTGTTTAAAAAAGTTCTCAAACTCTTAAAAAATCACCCTGTACTTTCCCAACATGCAACATAGGTTCAACATTAACGAACCTTAACGAGTTAATCGTCAAATTGCCACAGTTCTTCTGTCAAACCCCGACATGCTGCTTCCAATGGAAATTCATTACACTGCAGTAATTTTTCCGACCGCTTGCTGTCGGTCATAATTACGATGTCCTGCAGCAATATTAACAGTGCTAGAGACCGTAAATTTTCTTCCACAAAGTTTTTCATTTTTTTTTTCAACCAACTTTACAGCGTTTACCCACCCTCTATTTCCATCGTCAACAAGCAGCGATTATGAAAGATTGATTGGCTCTAATTGAAGGCCACCATCACCGCAAATACCACGGCAACTGCGATGTGATTATTAATGATTTCCGCAATGTTGTAAATTAGTACGGCTAATGTGGTGACCGAATAACCTAGCTCTAATTACTTTTTACAATTACAGAAACCGGAGGCTTCAAACGGATGTCAATTTTGTTCCTGTCAAATAACTCATAAAAGGACACCTTCTGGAGCTCTAGAGAAAATTATGCTCATTTGGAGAATGAGAAGTGGGTGTTTCACCCATCCCAAGTCCCACTGACTGGTAGCGGCTTACAGAAAAAAGATGTTTCCATGTGTTTTTTTTGTTTAGTAACTTTAGTCCAGGACTCAATCGAATTCCGATGACCCATTTCGTATACAGAGTAAATCGTGTTCCGAGGTCACCGTTCCATCGATCAGCCCTGCCTAAATGAAATGTTTGCATCAAATGGATTCACACATCACAGGAAGACTTTCAATCCCTTGCAATTGACAAGCAATCGACGGGTATTTAGTTTAGTACAACGTGACGATTCGATCACGATCATATTCATGTCTTTCGTCTAATATACATTAGTGAAACCGGAATAACGAATTCTGTCACATTTTTTCTTCTTGCTTTTCTAATGAATATGAATATGCACATGCTAGTCGCGTTCACCACTACAAAAATATTGTACCTCTGAGTCTATTCTATGTCTATTTAATTAAATTTATCCTAAAATGCCAGCACATCCGGGAAAGATACATGAGTAATGATACAATCGATGAAAAGAAGAAATATAGATAAAGAACTCTCCAGCATAGTCCGTATAAAATTAAGGTCTGAGGCCAGTGTGTTTAAGGCTTTTTTAAAGGGCTATTTCCACGCTTCAAATCGGACTTTCTCGAAAACGGTGACGAATATCAAAAAACCCAACTGACAATCTCTGAGAAAATTAGTTTAAATTATTCTGTGAAAATTTCAGAATGATTCATTGACTTAGTGGTCAGGAAAGTCTTTTTCTGAGAGAAGAATCGCATAGCTGAAAACGGCAAATTTCAACTTGTTCATTGAACATCTCGCGTTCAAAGGCATGAATCAGAAATATCAAGGGGAACGTGCCATTTGAGCCAATTTGTTCTGAACGTTCTCGGTTCTCAGTCAAACCGTAAAATAATGACAGGAGAAATGAAAGACTAAAAGCATTTTTGATTGTAGAAAAGCCGAACTGTATTCCATTTCATTTTCATTTTCATATGCATTATTGAGAGAGAAAATGATGCTTCGTCATTTTCACCGGGCTTTTCGCCTTTCTCATATAAAAAAATCCATGCAATCGCTGTGCAAACCGACTTTACAACTGAGGCCCGTACCCAGGATTTGGTTTCGGGAGGGGCCCAGAATGAAAAAAATAATGTTACTAAAGATTGCTTAGATAGATAAATTCCGGTGCACCATTTTCTGGCGTTTTTAACAGACACGTTAAACTTTTACACTGAAACTATCATTATTAGATTTTTATATAAAATTTGTGACTATGACCGAGAGAAAGTTATTATATTACATCCCTTAACGTTTAATGTCATGCCATTTCAATACCACATGTTTAAGTCCTTCTAAGGCTGTGAACCATTTCGCGGTTAATTTTAAAATTTGGTTAAAATCTGACACTTGAGTGGTTATTTTGTGTCTAGTAGTTAAGTTTAATTAAAACTGCGGCCCATTTCAAAGTTTGACGGATGGAAAGTTATTTGGGTTTATTTTGCACTGGAAATAATTTTGACTAAAGAATTGATATTAGAATGTTCTTTGCAAGATTTTTTTCAGTGTCGAAAAATAACCATCGATCTGTCAAAAACAACCATGCTTTCGACAACATTTTTGACAACATCAAAATAACCACTCTAGTGTCAGATTTCAACCAAAAGTTCAAATTAACCGCGAAATTGTTCACAGCCTAAATGTCCATTTCCAGTGCACAAAAATCCACAAGACTTGTGATGAATTTTGAGAAGTGGTCCGAGATAGATCCCTTACTTCGATTCGTGGAGAACGGAAAGCATCTTCTAAACTTGTAGGTTCTATCGGTTGATGGCCATACAAACTTACTTCAGCTATACAGGCAAGGAAAGAAATAATCGTATCTATTTGCAATCGGCAAAGACTCATGAGCGTCTTTCTACCTACTGTGAGTTATTTATTTATTTTACTTCTAAGTGTGCTTCCACCGAACACCCGATCGAAGCAAGCAACAATCGGTCGGCGGAGCACAACAGTTGAATTGCTTGCATTTATCTTCTCTTTCATTCGTTATTGAGCGCTGACTCTCAAATTCTGCAGATACATGTTCGTTGCTGTATCCGAACCAATAAAGAGTTAACTCGCTCGGCAATGCGATTATTTGTATCTATTTAGATTCGTTAGTCAAGCCAAGTTAGTTCGTTGTAATTGTTTAGAAAAATGAAGCGTATTAGGGAAACGCAAACTAATCGCATCCGTGAAGTGATATCACAAGCCGACGGGAAATTTAAATGCATTGCCGATTTGAGCTGTAAATACGCACAAGAAAAATTTATGTTTTCAAACTTTAAGCGTCACATCCATAGCCAGCATTATGAAGTGTTTAATATACTTGGTCTGTCATATACAGAGGCCCAAATTTCGGTTCCCGAAGCAAAACAAAAAAAAATGATTGTTGAAACTGATCGGCATCAAGTTCTTTTGGGCATTTTACAATTGGTGGCAGTAGACAGTTGTCCCTTTTCCTTCCCTGAGAAAACCAGTTTTAAAACGTTAGTTCACCCATTGTTTAAAGCGGCAGGAATCACTGTCAATTCAAAGAAAATTTGTTCGATGGTAACGGGTACTGCATCCATAATGCGACAATTTGTTAAAGATGAGATGAGTAAACGTATGGTTCACCTTAAAATCGATAGTGCGTCACGCCATAACCGGCATTTGTTCGGCATAAATGTCCAATACTATGTCAATGGAAAGATAGTTGTTCGCAATCTAGGTGAGTTATAATCTTAATGTCAAATGGTTTGTTCGCATTCTTGTTCCGATCTGCTGGCTAAATATAATGGTGAAAAGTGTTGATATTGTTATATGCACTAAAACTGTAAAAAATATTGTACAGGTCAATCCGACCTGGTGTCTTTTCATAATCAATCTAATGCTAGCGAGCTGTTGCAGTAATGCTTTTTGCAGTTCAGGTTCTGGTGCCAAAGGCCGCCATGAAAAATTACCATTGTTTGTTTGTTATTGAATCTACTTGAAAACAAATTACCATGTGAGCTTCGTCTACAAAAATGTGTTAATTGAATTTCAAAAGAGTAGCAAAAACTGGTTTAAAATTTTCGTTTGTAAAATCATAAACCCTGTGGATTAGTATAAAAACATAGAATGTCTTGAGGTCACAAAAGAGCGAGAAAAATTTGAAACATTTCGGATATTAAAGAAGACAATGCATGTGATTTGATGATTGTTCTCCGGCGAACAACCAATTGCGTTTAAAACCTGGATTAAACTACTGATATATAATAATAATGATGAAGTGAAATTCCAATTCGATTTTCATATGACATCCTGAAGGATTGTTCTTGAGATAACATGATGTTTAGTTTATTTAGTGCTAGCGGACCCTTGCAAACTTCGCAGAGCAATAGTTTTAGATTTGAATAAAACAGAACTTTCAATCAATTTTAATTATTATTGAAAAGAGTTTATTGTAATGTCCTATGATAAATAACATTTTCGTTTTTCCTTTTTTTTTTGTTATATCGACCATGATCGAAAGACGCATGTTTAGAGAGGTGTGGGGCAAGAAAATTCTTCATCACAATCATATCAAAATCAAATTCAAATTAAAAAAAAAACCTTCAATAAACTGCGTTGAAGGTGGGCATCTGATCAGCTAAACTATTTTTTTAACTGTTTATTTAACCCCATCAGTAACCTTTCGGTGATCAGAGGGCGGCAGTCGAACCAAGTCGACTAGTCGAACTAACTCCTACAGAAAATTTGAACAGTACGTTCCTTGTTGATGTTTAACGTTGTATTTAAACTTGTTGATATAAAAATAGTTGTGTTCACAGCACTGATATAAGAACTTACTGGCAACACTATAAGTAAAACCATACATGTATGCTTTTACTTATAGTGTTGCCAGTAAGTTCTTATATCAGTGCTGTGAACACAACTATTTTTATATCAAGTTTAAATATAACGTTAAACATTAACAAGGAACTTAGAAAAATACATTTCAAATTTTTTAACTTCTTATGAGATTATACCTATTGCTGATGATGTTATGAGCAATAACTCATCTCCCTAAAAAATTATATTAATTAGGTCTCATGAGAAGACCTGTTTCTTAATTTCCATAATTTCGTAATCATGGTACCGGCAATTGATTTTCATCCGTGTATGACTATATCATCTAATATTAATAGACATTTAAACTTAAAACATTTCAGCTATGAAAGAATTACATCACAGCCAGACCAAAGAAAATTTGGCGAAAGAGATCCGTGGAGTAATGGATCGCTTTGGTTTAATTGATGACCAGGTATGTTCTATAACACATGATAATGGCGCTAATATGTGTGCTTCCGTCAAAGAATTGAAAAAAACGTTGGAAACACAACATGAAATGGATATTCTCAAAGAATTTGATACCGAGTACAACTACTGCTGTGATTCCGATTCGGATTTCGATGCAAATGATGTCAACGATTTTGATGGCTTTCTCAATGAACAAAAAGAAAATGAAGATCCAAACTGCGAGGATGAAGAATATTGTGGTGAAGTCGTAATTGACGACGAAAAAAGTTATGTTTTCGAGGAAACGCTTTCTGTAGTCTTCAATAGCACGCGTTGCGCTGCCCATACCGCTCAACTCGCAGTATGGGATGTGCTAAAGTGTCACGTAAAGCAAATAAAACATATACAAAAAGTAGTGATAACCATGCGACAAACTAAGTATCAGCAGTATTTTGTATCACAGAAAGCGCACTTACCTCCACTGTCAAACACAACTCGCTGGAATTCAACCTACATGATGCTAAAATCATTACTTGTACAGAAAACTTTTTTCGTTGCATTAAAAAAGAGTTTCCCAGAAATCGGTAAGCCGAAATGTTGTACAGTATATCGGATTACAGTGGGACAATGTATTTAAAGCTTTGTTGTAAAACAGACGAAGTATGTACACAACTATGAAAGCATGTTTTCACGTACGGGATATTCTTTTACTAACCGTAAACAACAAACAAGTTCATATTTTAAAATCAACGCAAAATATATTTTTCAGCTTATGTCTAATAAATTATTAGACACGTATATCATCCTTTTCAATAGTAAAAATTTTTCTTCGAAATTATAATTTTATTAGTTTTGAGTAACTCTGATAAAATGAAAAAAAAACTTGACTTTGGAATTTAATATCTCCAGTTCTATTGTTAGGATCAATTCCTTTTTTTTACACAATCTATTTTGTTACAACAGCTTACTAAATAGCTGTTATGATCGCTTTCGACGTTCTCGTAGATATTGAATATCTTTCGATCTAAAATATATGAAAAAACTCAGACGTACACGCTGATTTTTCAACTAGAAAACCGCACATTTCTGCAAATATAGACTTCAATATTTGCAGAAATGTGCGTTTTTTCTAGTTGAAAATCAGTGTGTACATCTGTATTTTTTCATATATTTTTCGTGGGGGTATCAATGTAAATATATTCTTTAAGCAATTCAATTATTATCATAATAAGTTGGTTATCAAGAAAAAAATTATCATAAAAGCAATTAAGTAAGCTCTCGTAAGAAGGAAGATTGGGTAAAAAATGTGAGAACTATAAGAATATACTACAAAAAGATACAATTATTAGATTTAGAAATTCGAAGCATTTTTTTCTGGAAATCTATTTATAAAAGAATGTCCCAAAAAAGTCTCACTGCTATTCGATTTTGTTGGAAAATGCTATGTACTGTATCATTTCCCAACGAAAGATAAAGCAAATTAATATATAAAATATCCTAATGAAACGTTTCAATAAATCAATATTTTAGATTTTACCCGACAATGGAACTTCATAGAGAAGTTAGTAGATGCTTTCGAACCAGTATTCATACTGACGTTAAGGTTGCAGAAACATCATATTCCTCTGTCAGAGTTATATGTTTGTTGGTTGCGATGTCAAGCTGATGTGTCACGTGTGTCACCATCTAACCACTTGGCAGTCAAATTATCAGCCGCTTTAAACACTCGTTTGAAAAAACTAACGGACACTACGCTGTTCAAGGCGTGTTTGTATCTAGATCCTAGATTTAATTTCATTTCTTCTGTGGATAAGGATTTAGTAACGGTAATTATTTATTTGGGAAATATTGAATTATTAGTCATAATGGTATCATTCAAGGACTTCCTGGTTAACCTTCATCGCACAATTGATCGAATAGAAGAAATAAAGCATTCCGACCCGACTTCGTCTGACGCTAAGGAATCATTTAAGGAATCCAACGCCAGCTACTTGGAACAGTATGTACCAGAGTTTTTCGAGGAAGAAACAGTGCCTGCAGCGTCTGTATGTTCACCGAAGGAAGTAGCTGTTGTGAAGATTAAAGAGTTGGAAATTGTGGAACGAATGGCGATAGACTCATCGTTCGGTGATTCTGAAGCTTTACTAGGACCATCGACACAGAAATCAAGCACAAGTTCTGAACTGTTTTGTATACTCAAGTATTGGGAGATGCAAAAATTCACTAATTCTATTATTTATCGCCTAGCGATGGTCATTTTATCAGCCCACAGGTTTTAGTAGAAAGGTCGTTTAGTGCTTTGAAGCACGTTTTGACTGACCTCAGAACAAAACTCTCAGAAACATCAGTAGAAAATATTATGGTACTTAAACTAAATCCTGATCTGCTGACTAAAGTTGTTGAAATTTATGACAAAGATTTTGAAGAGAAATGACGATTCGAGCACAATGAAACCCAGAAACTCATATGTTTTTGGATTTTATTTCTATAAAATCTGCGGGTAAGACAAAAAATTCTCATTAACAAAACTGTACATTAAAACTGTTTTAACTGTTGTGTTGTTTCATAACAAAATGTTCAATTTGATGGAAGATAAATTCAATTAATAAAAGTTTCAGTGTTTCATATCTCGATTTGGTGGTTTTATTTCGTCTGACTGTCCGGACTCACATGATTATTTAACTCAACTCTACTATTTCGCATATATCGACAAAAAACATTTACAGTGATGAATTTACATCACAGTAAATATTTTGTCGATATGACCGATTATATAGAGAAAAGCACGTACGCAAAATTAGACTAATTGGATTGGAATTGAGTTTGCGCTATTGATTTGAAGTAAGTAGCTTGAAATACTAAAAAGGGCTGTAGTCTTCCTGATTTTTCATGATAAATTGTATTGTTTCTACAGCCCCTTATGGTTATTTTATGATCCCGTAATGATGTTCTTGAAATTGGTATATTTTGACAAATTGTTAGATGTCAGATTAGATTTCCTCTGTCAGTTATTTGATATTTCTATAATAAATAAACCGAATTTATCTTCAAATTTCCGGGCCTTGTAAAAATCGCGTTGGAATAGATTCCCTCCTCTCTCCACCACCCTCTTGGCGACCATAATCACAAACTACTTTGTAGACCGGATCAGCTTGCCTTATAATTGCCTCAACGCGCATTTTAACAGATTGCAGGAATAAATAGGTATATTCAGTTGAAATGATGGAACGATGAAAATTTGTTAGCACTCAAACCAATCCATTTCCCCAGTCGTGAAATGACAGCCCAACGCGACTTCCAAACTTTTCTTGTATTCTCGCGCTCCAAATACATGCTCGCCAAGCGCAAACGTAACGCGCAGCAAACGAAAAGTGCATGGAAGCTACCTACAAGCACATACTGCTCTTTTTCTTCTCGGTAAGTGACAATGAAATTAAGTTTGAGTACCTGTTCTACTGATAGCGTTTCACCTGCGATTATAGCGGGAGATAATGTAAAAAAGGACCGCTTCATCTTGAAAGATCCAATAAATACAGAGCGAAACTGCTCACAACACTAGTTACATATTCACATAACTAGAAACGCGACCTGCATATCGCTTTCATTCGAAACCCTATCGGGCTCAACATACGTAAATCTCAATGCAATCTCGTCATAGACTTTTTCCCTCCCTAGTCTAGAACAGTGCATTTCGATTTAACTCATTCCGATTCATACGGGCACATTTGTCACTCGTTCGGTTTTTCGATTGCACACGAACACTTGATTCATTTTTACGAACGAACATGTTCTCACCCGATCACGTTCGCTGGCACTCCTTAACTTACGCATTGGCGATTGAGTTCGTGTTTAAAAATTTTGTGACTTTCAATTCTCTCATTCTCCACTATCCCACGCAGTGTGGTTCCGAACGAGTTTGAGTGCTTCTGTTATTTATTATTCAGTGTGCAAGAAGCTGATGATGTATTATGAAACATAATCGGAAGTATTCAGGGCAGCGATTGAGTTTTCCCATCAACAGGTTTCGGTATCAGGTTTCGGAATTAGCGGTCTAAAATTCCAAAACGAAACTCACATCGTTTTCTCAGAGATGACTTTTGTGTTGGGAATAGATAACAGTTCTAGTAGGCCAAATCAGGTGAACAAGGTGGATGGGCAAGTAATTGGAGCTCTAAATCGTTGATTTTAACTATGGTAGCGATGCTCATGTGCTGCATGTAAGGCCCTTTCACAGCGATTTCGGTCTTTCATTAATTTAGTACTCCAAAACTATACTATGACAATCCCAGAAAACAGGCATCACGATCTTTCCGACCTATTGAGCCTCCCTTCCAGGCACTCAAGCCGCGACGACTTCAGTCCATTGTCGTTTAATCATTTATTTCTCTGTCGTATAATAATGGATCCAGCCAAACTTGTACTCGAAGTGCACTTGCGCTCGTCTTTTTAGTCCTAAATAAATATGTGCGAGATCCAGCGACAGGATATCTTTCTAATTTGCAGAATCTTTTTTTTTTCAATTATAGATGTTTTAACCTTATGGAAGAGGCGAATCTTCGGGGTAGAAAAACTTTCTGATCCTATGTTCGGGGTTGGGAATCGAACCCAGGCGGGCTGCGTGAAAGACATCGACTTACCCATCACGCTATACCCGTCCCCTTGCAGAATCTTGCTAAACTATGGTAAGCTCGCGCACTTTTATATTCAAGTCATTCAGAATAATTAAGTGTCTTTTTATTATTATTGTTTATTTTGCCCCGTATTTAATTTTCATTTTATTTAGTTTTGACACTGTTCGTTTCGAATCAAACATTTTTTTTATTTCTGTTTCTGATTTCGGGAGGGGCAAGGGCCCCTCGGGCCCCCCCTCTGGGTACGTGCCTGCCCGGAGGGCCTAGTGTCATATACCATTCGACTCAGTTCGTCGATATCACAAAATGTCAGACTGTGTGTATGTATGTATGTGTGTATGTGACAAATAATGTTACTCAATTTTCTCAGAGATGGCTGAACCGATTTTAGACTCAAATGAAAGTTTTTATAGCCTCATACAATTTTCCTGAATTTCATTTGGATCCGACTTCCGATTTCGGAACTACAAGCAAATATGTGCAAATTTATGAAAAAATGCACAATCAATTTTCTCGTAAATTTCTTAACCGATTTCCACAAACTAAAAAGCAAATTGAAGGTCTTAAAATTATTTAAAACGTCCCCGAGAAGTTGATCCAGATTCAACTTTCGGTTCCGGTATAACAGTGCGATTTGAGAAAATTTTCAATTTCATATGTATTTTTTTCACAAACGATGGCGAAACGAGGTGCACATTTTTTAAAAACTTACTACTAAATTCAACTAATTGGCAGATCTGTTTAGTTAGTGAATATATTAAACTACTTTGGGACTACTAGTCCCCGGTTTCCGCATCCAAAAGCACCGATAATAGTGAAGAAAATCTCATAAAACGAAACTCACTTCGATTTTTCATCAAAGGTTCAGCCGATTTTCACGAATCAAGATTCAAATTGAAGCTCTCATTATTTTTAAATTTACTGTGCAATTTCATCTTGATCCAACTTCCGGTTCCAAAATTATAGGGCGATGAGTGTCAAAACATTCAAATCGTCATTCAAATTCACAGTGTGCTTTGTTCAATTTCGTATAGCGTGCCGGGTTGCCACAATAGAATTTATATTTTTCAGGTGAAAACTATGTAAATTTCTAATCCTTTTAATCAATTTGTACCTACTTGTTAGTGGTATTACAAGATCATGATAACGATGCTTTTCTATAAAAGTACACTTATTGCCTTTCGTATATTGAAAGTTTTTACGATCACTGGGAAAATTGACTAGTGGAATTTGGCCGGAAGGGCTAAGTGTTCTATATCATTCGACACAGTTCATCGAGCTGAGCTATGTATGTGGCTGTGTGTGTGTGTATGTGTGTGAGTATGTGTCTAAAAATGTCACTCACAAAATAAAAAAAACTCCAAACTGGATTCTTTCGTATCTTACGGATCGTAGTGCTTCAGTTCGAGTCAGAACTGTACATTCTGATCCTTTTGATATTACATCTGGTGTTCCACAAGGGAGCCATCTCGGGCCACTTCTGTTTGTGCTGTTTGTGAATGGTCTGTGCAATGAACTGTCGTCGTTTCAAGTAATGTATGCCGACGATTTAAAAATTTACCGAATCATCACAAGCCTTGTAGATTGTTGTGCGCTACAAATGGACATCTAATGTGTCATAGATTGGTGTGATAGAAACGGCATGAGTGTTAATGTTAATAAATGTAATACCATAACATTTTCATGAGTTCAGTCTCCAATTTTATTTGAATACTCAATGATGGCGAATCCAGTCAAAAGAGTTTCTTCTGTAATAGATTTAGGCGTAGTTCTCGACCATAAGTTACGCTTCACCGAACAGCTTTCGATGGTTATTGCTAAAGCTTTTGCCGTCCTGGGACTTATCAAACGCAACACTAAAGACTTTAACGACGTTTATTGTCTCAAGGTTGTTTACATTGCTCTAGTGCGCAGTATTCTAGAATACGGAGTTGTAATCTGGGCTCCATACCACAACGTTCACATCGACCGGATCGAACGAGTGCAGAAATGTTTTGTCCGATTCGCACTTCGAAGACTTCCTTCCGGCGGATATTTCATCAACGACTTTTCGTTTTTGATTTGCTTAATAATAACATCGACTGCCCCACACTTCTGGGAAGGATTCATATTAATGTTCCGGGAAGATCTTTGCGAAGAATGGACTTCATGGATGTTTGCTGTAATCAATTCAGTAGAGTTTATCATCTGTTTGATGTTACTATAAACAAAGACACATTTCAATCGAAAATTTTGTTAAGTTAATGTTTTTAGACTAGATAGATAATAATAAGTCTGTGCGATAGTTTTTACTCTAATCGAAGACAAAATAATTATATTAAATAAATAAAAAATCTCGTAGTCCCATAGCTAGCTATTGAATTTCATACCGTCATTTAGAGCGACGATGCAAAAAAAGGTAAAATTGATGCGTTTTTTTTTTCAACTTCTACTTTCGAAAGAAATTGCAAGCGAGCTATGAAAGATAGAGTATTAAATTTAACACCAGACGAAAGAGAAAATTTTTCTCTGCCGTTTACTATTATGACGTACTCTCAGCGAGTGCCGAGTCATCCGGAATTACTCTTCAAAGTGAATGTACCCAAGTAACCAATAGGCATTTAAAGCAGCTCGTGAACAGCTTCTGCTGCGGCTCTACGGCAGTTCGGTAGAGCATTAACTTCACCTCTAATGCTACCTAAAACAGCTTTTGGCAAATTGTACGGCTATTTTACGGCTATACCACTTCAATCTGACAACTCAAATGTGTCAAATTTGCATTGGCTGCACTGATTAAAGCAGTGGCATTGAAGTGGCATTTGGAATGTCGAATTAATGCGATCCTACTTTTCAATATTACGACCGAAAAACATTAAAAAAAACATTTTATTTTGCTTTTTATTATTTCATTTATTTCGTTATTATTTCATGTTTCTATCATTGCGGAATACCTCCATTATTGTCACATCATCAATCATCCAACTTAGAGAGTGCATATGTTCGTTTATTTTTCCACATTTATGTCAAAGTTTTTCACGAACGTTGTCCTCCAAAGCTTAGAAACGGGATTTGAACCTAGTTGCATCTGATACCAATTGCTAATCATGACACTGTTACCCGATGATCTGTGGATGATATGCACAAACGAAAAATTTCTGCCCCATATGAACTGAGCTTTCATATCAGTATTTTCTATCTCCTATTCTATAAAACAAACTCTCAACACAAATACTTAGATATGCTAGGTCATTATATCATCATGGTTTGATGTTGTGACACATACGAGACGTTCGCTTTTGTTCACAGGTTGTTTGAATATACACACCAATATGTTATGGCATAGGCGTGTAGGTAGGAATTCTATTCATCGTTTGTGAAGTTTTTGTATTCGTGAAGGAATGCCAGTGGATCGTGCGAGGCATCATTTCGTTTTGTGGATTCTTTTGACAGCTCACTATTAACATTCTCTTATGCAAATTTGAAGTGCGGTTTCAACATAAATTTAAACAGATAAATTTGATGGAAAACAACTCCCTGAGGTAAAGTATAGTTATTAATTAACTTTGTTGTGAAAAACAATAAGTAGAATTTTCTTTTGTAGACACAATGCCAAAACGGACTCTTTGTGAAAAGCAGCTTGTAGCTGAACTTGTCGATTCTTCGCAGCATGGAAATATCAGCCATCAAATATCTTGTGACATGGCAACACAAACAATACGGGACGAGTTAGAATTTACCAGAACACTTGATACAATTGAGTCTAAACTCAACAAATGTTTAACTCTACTAGCCCATGTGAATGCAAAGTTGGATGCTCTTGGCTGCACAGAATCTGTTCAGTGTAAACACGAAATGCAGAGTGTTGCTCTAAATAAAATAACCCTGCAACCAGTCAAAAATATTCGTGAATTAGAAGTTTTTGAAGGAAACTGCAGCAAAGAAGAATCTGTGAAATCAACCGTTGCCTCGATTGGCCAACTTCACGGTCGTCAACGATATACGGATAAAGGAATTACCGTTTGTCTGCAAATCATGGATTATTTTTTTGATCGCCAGTTTCTTCTTCTTTGTTCGTGGACTGGCACAGGACAAAAATTTGCTAACCAAGAAACGGTACAACGGAAGATTCCGTTCAGTAAATTCGAGACAGTGATTAGCGCATTTTATCAAACCGTTCTTTATTCGGTTCCCGAGTTTTCAATGGTTGAATGCAAATCCTTTTTACATCGTTGCTTGAGAAATGCGAAACAAAGATTTTCCGATATTGGTGGCACACGGAAACCATCTGCACGTAAGCGCAAAACTATCAAGGAATTAAATCAGCTGGACAAAGAGTCTCAAGAGGATAAGCACACAGGCGGAAGATCTGTTGAATCCTCTGGTCAAATCTGGACTGTGGAATACGCTGTCGTAGAGTGATCATTCAGACGATCAACTTTTTATTATTATTCAATGAATTTTTAAAAACAACCGAAATCGTTATATTACTTTATTTTTTTGCATATAGAAATGAACACAAACATTTGTTTTTCATATTTATTTATTCTTGTTTATATATTTACATTTGAAAAAGTGTGATGAAGTGGTACAAAGACTGTTCTATTGTTAATAGGGATAGGCACAAGTTTACAAAAGATTTCTGCAATAGTATACAACTGACAAGTCATGAAATCATTATCATTATATGTGCACATCACATTCAGATGGCATGATTGAAGTGGGATTTGGAACAAGTCAATATCTTTTACGAGTTCTTTTGCTACTATTCCTTCTGAAGTTGCATGAACCATTGCAACCACGGTTTTACTTGTGGTGAGAAACCATTTATCAGCGAAAATATTCAATAATGTAAATCCATTGTATATGATTATGCGCAAAAACGCTGTTGCGTCTTCCTTAGATTGAAGTTGAAGCAAAGGATATTTCATCAGCTTGACTTTATTATAACTGTGGCGATGTTTTTCGGTAACTCGATTTATGATATGATTTAATGGTTATCTGCCAGATCGCACAAGACGTTTAATTTGAAACAAATGACTTTCGAAAAGATACGATGATAATGTTATCAATGTTCCAAATCGTCATACTTCATCTACAATGTGTACAAGATTATGTTGGTTACTGGTAACAAATTTAAAACACTTTTCAAAGCATTCAACAAATTTTTCAAAGAGGATTTGAGCATCAGGTAAGTACTTTTTGTAACATTCAGACGAACAAATAGTAACAGCACAAAATAAATTTATGAAGTTTTCATAGTGCTCATCATTGATGAATTCTGACATAATGCCAATACCAATGTAGTTTAAGAAAGTGGAGCACTCTGAAGCTTTCCAATGGCTTAAGTATTGTAATCCGCGTACCTGACGAAGAATTTCTAATGGTAATTTGATGCTGCTCAAAAACTTATCGAAGGTTGATGTTGTATCGCTTGACCACTTTTTATGTTACATATGGCCATCTTTGTATAAACTAAGCAATTTTTTTGTTATAATAAGATGCAGCAAGTGTAACGAATCGCTAATGATAACGTCTTCTACTATAGGTAATAACAAAAGAGGAGTATTTACATTGATGATCTTCAATTTTCCATTCTCGCGAGTTTTATAGGTTTGATAATGTCCTTCATAAATTTTATTGCGAAATTCAGAATCTGAGCGTCTAGATGCAATTGTTGTAGGATATGTGTTCATGTGTAAATCCTTATGATATTCTCCAGCAATGGTGCATTTCAAGCATCCGTGGAAAGCATTGAAATTGACAGTACCTATAAGATAGCTAGAAAAACAATTGAAATAATTACCATGCCCACTGTTCAATCTTTTATGAACGCCCGCGCTGGTGAATCACAGATAAATACTCTAGACGTAATAGATGGTCGTTGATGAAAATACCCGTATTCAAAATAGGCAATGCTTCGTTGACAAATGATGCTAAATATTCTTCCACACGTTTTGGCTTTGTTTTACCATAAAAAATACCAATAATCATTGGATTCACACTTGGTTCTTCGTGTATGTTGAATAAAATAGCCCATACTTGATCGGTTTTATTATTAAATAGCGGTAAACCATCAATGTTAATGTTAATTATTCGCAAAGTTTCAATGTTGAAAAAAACATTACGAAGACATATTTCTGCGAAAAAAATGTTTTCATTAGATGAAATGTTTGATTTCTAAGCTTAAGGTGAAATGTAGCGGAATACGAAAATCGCGTTTTTGATCAATTATTCAAAAACTAGACCGATTTTCGAAAAACCAAAAACACTTAAGTTTTCGAAATCAAATTTATCATAACTAAGTATTCTTAGAATTTTGAAATTTTGCTTTGCCAAGCCGTAATTGGTTTTTCAAATGTATAAACGGTTACTGTTCCGTTCCACGGGGACGATTTTAGAACTGAAAAGTAGTGTTTGTAGCAGAATTTCACAAAGAATCTGAAAATGCAACTCAAAATTATAAAATATTAGCTAAAACAACCAAATTGGAAAAAGTTTTCATAAACTTTTCCGCATTTTTTTTATTGCTTGCGCGCTGCTGTTTCGTATTGAGGTGGTGTGAGAAGTGCACGGTGGGCACGGTGGCATTATATCGTGAGCAAAAATTACATATAAAATAATGACGCGAATTTATGCACCATTGGGTTTTGTGTTGAAATAAAAACTAGTTGAATACAATAAAATGGGTATTGTAAGAAATCGTTTATTTTCTAACTAACTGTCATTTATAATGCTAATAATGTCCAATTCTGTTGAGTTCAATGAATTGCAAGGTCTTGGTATTAGATTTATTGTTGAATATGACCATTTGTTTCAACAGACTTCGCAGACAAGGAGTGGCGGAACCGTATTGGGAGAATACTGAATCCACACCAGGAAAATGTCTGGGTGTGGAAGTCTTGGAATTACATTCCTTTTGAGAAATTTGGCTTTTCTGTTTTAACAGACTTGGCAGCCGACTCATAGCATAGCTTCGATTACATGGCTAGTACTACGATCCTATTGACTCAACAGAAATAATACTTTCTACTTATTCGAAGATGATAATGAAAGTCAATTAGAATGGAATATATTGGCATTGAATGTATTCGATAAGTAAATTCGACCGCGCTCTATCATGCGAGTCAAGTAAATACTTCAGTTCGTGCTCGCATCTCATCAGACGCAGTCGACAATTGCTTACGGTCGAGACGATAGAAACAAAGACAATATAGTGTAGCGAACAATAGAGTGTACGAAATGGGCAAATACGATTTAACAAAGCCTGAAAGTTGGCCTACAAGGCCAAATTCAATTTGTATTGATTTCAAGCGCTGCAAAGTTAGACCAGCAGCAACCGAAATTGAAATCTTGCTTAAGGAACGAATGCATCTAAACGTTAATGATGTAAGTGAGATTCAATTCAACAAGGCGTCTAACTGTGTGTACATAATGTTCAAACGTGAAAAAGATTCAATTGCATTTGCTTCGGTTAATAACGGGATGCACAGTATTGATAATAACAATGTTAAATATAAAATCCCTGTGTACATGGTGGACAATGCCATAGAAGTACGCGTGCATGACCTTCCCCCGCAGACCAGCGATGGGTATGTTCGGAAAAGTATGTCGCAGTACGGTGAAGTTCTTTCCATCGAAAGGGAAGTATGGCGGAATTTTTTTCCGGGTATCCGGAATGGCGTGCGAGTGGTACGTATGCAACTACGTAAAGCAATTCCATCTTACATCATTTGTGATCAAGACGGGATACATCCATGTAAAACGCTGATTACGTATGAAAATCAACTGGTTACATGTCAGTTTTGTGAACAACCTGCACACTACGGTAAACCTTGCACTGAAACTGCAAAAAGGACATCTTCAAACAAAAATAAGGACGACCGCCCAACAACGGAAACTAGTGAGCGCAGTACTCCTGTTGTACCATCAAACCCACCAGCAACTGCAATTAATGCACAACAAGGCGCGTCTACAGCAACTAACAACCAACCCAAGAATGCGAATTACAAGGAAAACGAAGAAAAAACGGAAACCAACAACGATACCACCGATGCGGCAATGGAGGACGAGACGAGCCACGAACAAAGTGCCCCTCAATCATCGCAAGACAAAAATGGAAGCTCCTCTCCCCCTAGAAAAAGGGTGACAACGAGATCCAACGGTAAAAAAATTATTTTATCTAATAAAAACATGGCTCATTCGGCCACGTAAAGCTTGTACGCAAATTGGCCTGAATAAAAAAAAAAAAAAAAATTTTATAAAAAAAAAAGTAAATACTTTTACGTAAATTCTATCTCATCAGCGGGAAGGGCAAAGTGAACGACTGGCAAAGATATCGAAAATACTTGAATGTTATCTCGTCTTCAATCGTTCTTTTGAAGGAGAATCCATGCTTGCTACTAAACTCAGACATATACATGGTTAACAAGTTGGTCAATACATATACATATAGCCTCATGTTAGTCATTCATAATTACTCATGATTTATAGCTCTAGTGTAAGAGTAATCACTAACAATAACGATTGAATTAGCATATATTTAAATTGTGAAGGATTCAAAAATACATTACGTCCAGTCTTTTTTACAAGTCAATATAACGAAAGGTAAACCCACTGCGCTCAATCATTGAAAAAAGTTTTTGTTTCTATGTGTCCGTTTTTTTTTGGTATGCTTTGTGCGACGGTTCGTTCAACTGAAGCGGATAAAATTTTGCGCGCATTTTATGACGCTACATTTCACCTTAAGGTAGCGCTTCGGCGTGGTCAGGTCGAAGCGAGACAACTCACTGCTTCCACTTGCTTTGTCGCCGAAATTTCACCCTAAATTGCAAATTTCTCCAATACTAAGCCGATTCACGAAAAATCAAAAACATACGATTGTAGGTAAATGATCTTACTATGCATTTGGCGAAAAATATCAGTTAGAAAGCTTTTCTTTCGAGAGATTTCGTGCGAGTTTTGTTAAACATTTTGTTTTCTTTTTTCCTTTTCTCGCTATAAACAACTCGCATATGTAGGGATGTGCTACGTTTTCAACAAAGCGTCAAAGCTAGTAGCGATGAAAATCATTACTGATTTCTGGTTCTACTGAAACATGAATAGACATTATTTTACAAAGTAGTAACACTTACTTACATTTTCTACTCATCTATATTCAACGTTTACGCAGAGAGAACAAACAACGAAAACAAAAGAAATGTTGGTGGCGTCTACCGCATGTGACATTTTGCACACCCCAATGCACTATGGTTTGAAACGGGAAATTAGCGTGACAAAAATATTTTCACTATTAAATATTAGTTTTTTATAGTTGGTGTCTTCACAAAAGTTGTTTGTTATCAAATGGCGCTTCTTTTGATATAAAATATTACTAGGGTGATTCTTATTTAGATTGAAATATGAAACCTAACTTTCTTAATTGAGCTCAAAAATGATTTTATTGTACAATAAAGTTGTAGGAAATTTTATTTTGAGCAACTTTGCTGAAAAAAGCACCTCTCTAGCTTTTCATTTGACCGAGTTACATCAATTGTCCCGGGTAAGAGTATGGTGGCTCCCGAAAAATCGATTTTTTTGTTCTAACTTTTTTGTGAAACGTTCTATGGAAAAGTTGTCTTCAGAAGAGTTGTTGAAATAAATATTGCGCATAATTTTGCTGAGTAAATCTTTTTCATATGAGCTACCAGTAAAAAGTTATGATTGTTTTTTCATCAAAAACTAGTCAACCTTCAAATATCAAAATTCATTAGATGCCAGATCGATAAAAATGTATCCTATGCGGCTACTGAAAGTTCATAATATAAGTAAACGTTCAAGAGAAAATTGGGAGGGTGTTTTTCTTTTAACTCATTTAAATTAGTCTTAAAAATACCTTGAAAAAACTCAAAAACATTGCATAACTCTTAAACGCCTTAACGTATCAACATACTTCTTTCAGCAAAATAATAGTATCAAGTTAGCCCTACAAGTGTTCCATACATTGTCCATTCGAGAAATGAGACACACAAAAACTACAGTCGAAAATAGATTTTTTGCTGAACAATTTTAATTAATTTATTACCAAAATAACTGATTCAATCGATTTCGATTCCGTTATCGTAATGATCGTATCGGTAACATTCAAAATAAAACATAAGACAACAGTTGATTACGGTTTGGTATGTATTGAATAAATTAAGCAATGAATTATTCTAATTATTATCTAAAACTAAACAATTTTCCCAATTTCTTCCCAATTTTCTCTTGAATGTTTACTTATATCATTAATTTTCAGTAGCCGCATAGGATACATTTTTATCGATCTGGCATCTAATGAATTTTTAAATTTGAAAGTTGACTAGTTTTTGATGAAAAAACAATCATAACTTTTTACTGGTAGCTCATATGAAAAAGCTTTACTTAGCAAAATTATGCGTAATATTTATTTAAACAACTCTTCTGAAGACAACTTTTCCACAGAACGTTTCACAAAAAAGTTAGAACAAAAAAATCGATTTTTCGGGAGCCACCATACTCTTACCCGGGACAATTGATGTAACTCGGTCAAATGAAAAGCTAGAGAGGTGCTTTTTTCAGCAAAGTTGCTCAAAATAAAATTTCCTACAACTTTATTGTACAATAAAATCATTTTTGAGCTCAATTAAGAAAGTTAGGTTTCATATTTCAATCTAAATAAGAATCACCCTAGTAATATTTTATATCAAAAGAAGCGCCATTTGATAACAAACAACTTTTGTGAAGACACCAACTATAAAAAACTAATATTTAATAGTGAAAATATTTTTGTCACGCTAATTTCCCGTTTCAAACCACTGTGCAATGCATGCGTGGACATTGTGTGCGTGCGAAATAATAAGGAAAAACTAATTTATTTTTATAACTCGCACGAAATCTTTCGATAAAAACGTTTATCAGGCACAATTTATATACGAATCGATAGAAAAATTATTTATCTAGAATCGTATGTTCTTGGAATTCCCGTTTTCTTCCCCGTTTTCTCACAATTTTGGGTAAAGTGCGTGAAACCCCGGGATAGGCACTTTACCCAAAATTGTGAGAAAACAGGGAAGAAAACAGAAATTCCAAGAACATACGATTCTAGATAATTAATTTTTCTATCGATTCGTATATAAATTGTGCCTGATAAACGTTTTTATCGAAAGATTTCGTGCGAGTTTTAAACATTAAATGAGTTTTTCCTTATTCTTTCGCACGCACACAATGTCAACGCATGCATTGGGGTGTGTAAAATGCCACATGCGGTAAAGCTTGCTTCATTTAGAATTGGAACAAACTTTTGCTCATATTGTGGCGCTCCTGGTGGACGGATGTGGAAGCTCTTGGCGCCCACGTGTCGGGAATTTTGTCAGCTTCACGTATGATTTTTGACATTCCGAAAATCGACTGTACTTTGTAAACAATCAACATGGAAGCCGAAAGAAGGAAAAAAAAATGTGCACAGTTATTTGGAAAATCCATTGTTTACAAGTTCCAGAAGTTGTTTACAAGTTCCAGAAGTACCGGAAATAGTGGTCTACAAGTTTCAAATGAGACTCACTTAATTTTCTCAGAGATAATTTGATCGATTTCCACAAACAGACTCAAATTAAAGTTCCTATAGTCTCATAGGTTGCTGTTTAATTTCATCCGGGTCCGATTCCCGGTGTTAGTTCATACCCAAAGAACGGTTCTTATTTTATTCAAGATTGATATAAAATTCTTCACAAAATCTTTTGGTGATATTTTTGAAAATATAAATAATATGAGGAAGGCATCATTGCACAACTAGGTGGTTCAGAAAGGTTTTTTATTTCAATATGACGTTCTACAGCACTGATCCCAAGTTACCTGTAATAAAACAATAAACGATTCACTTGAAACAGTACAAAAGAGACAGCACCACACTTTTCTTCCAATAGACTTAGAACTGATAATACGCTGAAGAAGTTGACAAATAGTGCACCGGAATACTGGCATCTGTGTCTGTTACTATCTCGGGAAAATTAGTGGCGAAACAGTAAAGGCCTTTAAAATATAGTGGAATTATTATTTTTTCTTTTTGAATCGATCTGATTGGGAATTTAAACTTCAGAATCCTGGAACAAAATTCAGAACATGAATTTTTAGAATTTTCAGTTTCTGGAACTGAATGTCAGATTTGAACTCTAAATCTATTTTCAATTCAAGTTAAGAATTCATTTTCAGGATTCAAAACCTGCATACTTGAGCTTGAGCTTGAGCGACCACCCCTGGTTGCTACTCCGTTACTGATCGGGATTAGCTGAAATTGTACAAGGAATTTCTAGATGATCCGACCTGGGACTGGTAAATCATCCTTCAATGTACATCTTCTGGTAACCCCAAAATTGATTGATCAGTACCGGCGCCGGCCAGGCCCGAACGTAGATCGTCTAAGGAATGGGAGGGGATGTTAGTCCAACACTTGTTGTTACTAGAGGCCGTATATACTACTGCGCACTCCACAAGTGTCACGGGAGAAGGATATTTGTTAGTAAAAATTTCAGTAATGGTAGTATTCGCGCGCGACTCAGTATGTTCCGGTTTCAAGATGCTCGGACGCACCACTAAACTCACTGACTTCCCGAGTGAACGTTTCAACAATATCCTATATGGAAGTCCCGGGAAGACTTCCCTATTTTTTGTAAATGAAACCACGTGATACAAAACAAACGAGTGAATAGGATTTAAACAAAATAGATAATTCACTGCATTGACATACTCTAAACAGTTGTCATAAAATCATTTTAAATCACCAAATAAAGATCAACAGATTTCACGCGAGCCTTGATTCTGTGTTATATCTGTTGGTTATATAGGTTGATCTGGGCAGCCGGCTACCGAGAAAATAATAATTTATTGTTTGAAATATTAATATCAAGTATTTCCTACTATGTATTCAATATACCGATATATGTTATCTCTGTTATGAACTTTGCAATATCAACGGATTTGCGCACGCTAGACGGAAATAGATATGTTGAATGAAGAGATAATTGAGTTGAGTTAATTTACTCAATTTTAGGTTGAATACGGTTTACTTAATTTTATTTTACTGAACAAAAAATTCTCTGTTGACTGGTTTTGCTCTTTGGGATATGACAATAATGGAGATTGAAAATGAAATAAAAGATTCAAAACAACTCAATATTAAGTAAAAAGAAGTCAAATATAAGGAAGGTTTTATTTTCTGTGTATGTTTTACCAAGCAAAACACAGAATGCCATCTATTGAAAGTAACCAGAAATAGATTAGGCACACTCTAGGACAGGACCAGACAACTGCCGTTTTTCCAAGTAGAATAGCATCTAATTTTTGTAGATCTCTGTTGAAAATTTGAAAAGACTCTCGGCCAATGCAGCCATCGCAGAAGGAACGATGATAAATATTCAATGAAATTTCAAATACAATTCTTATGAAAGTTCTAATCTATAGAACTTCAGTTTTGGATTTTTCAAACCGTTTCGGTAGAAAATCGATGATTCGCACTTTATATTCACTTCATTTGCAGATTATAGCGAACCGTAATCAACTGGAAATACGGAAATTCTTCCACATTAAAAACGGTAATGCTGGCAACGCTTTTTATTTCACCCCGCAGCAGAGATGCCAGGTCTGCAGATTTGTCTGTAAATCTGCAGATTTGGGGTATAGTGCTGCAGACATTTTTTGTTGTGCAGACTTTTGCAGACTTTTGAAATTCTCGCAGGCTTTAAAATTTCCGCGACCTTTTTTTTTGCTGACTGCAGATTTTGTTTCAGATTTACAGACCCTGTCTGCAGATATTAGAAATTTTTACCTGGCATCTCTGCCCCGCAGTAACATCAATTTTAAGGTCGAATACTTGCTTATGCAAATACCAATCATAAGCTGGTCCCAAACTGGCCCTAAAAGCGGATACATGGTGGCTTGGTCCTGACCTAGGGTACACCAGTAGTCATTTTGTGTCTGTTGATTCGGTAATAAAAGAAATTAAAACTACATCGCAAGCAAAGAATCAACAAACCACTTTCTGCTACTACTATGTATTTCCTTGAAGTAAAGGAAATATACAAATAACTTATATAAAAAGGATGTGCAGTCACTGTGGAAACCGACCCCCGAAATGAGACCCGAAAAGCCGAATGTTATATACTGTATGTTATGTGACTACTTCTATTATCACGATCAAAAAGGGATAATTGGTTGTGTTGACCTGTATTCAAATTAAAACACAGAACATAGAAAGCATGAAACAATTTCACCGGTTTATTCGTATTGAAGAATCGATTACATGGCTAGTACTACGATCCTATTGACTCAACAGAAATAATACTTTCTACTTATTCGAAGATGATAATGAAAGTCAATTAGAATGGAATATATTGGCATTGAATGTATTCGATAAGTAAATTCGACCGCGCTCTATCATGCGAGTCAAGTAAATACTTCAGTTCGTGCTCGCATCTCATCAGACGCAGTCGACAATTGCTTACGGTCGAGACGATAGAAACAAAGACAATATAGTGTAGCGAACAATAGAGTGTACGAAATGGGCAAATACGATTTAACAAAGCCTGAAAGTTGGCCTACAAGGCCAAATTCAATTTGTATTGATTTCAAGCGCTGCAAAGTTAGACCAGCAGCAACCGAAATTGAAATCTTGCTTAAGGAACGAATGCATCTAAACGTTAATGATGTAAGTGAGATTCAATTCAACAAGGCGTCTAACTGTGTGTACATAATGTTCAAACGTGAAAAAGATTCAATTGCATTTGCTTCGGTTAATAACGGGATGCACAGTATTGATAATAACAATGTTAAATATAAAATCCCTGTGTACATGGTGGACAATGCCATAGAAGTACGCGTGCATGACCTTCCCCCGCAGACCAGCGATGGGTATGTTCGGAAAAGTATGTCGCAGTACGGTGAAGTTCTTTCCATCGAAAGGGAAGTATGGCGGAATTTTTTTCCGGGTATCCGGAATGGCGTGCGAGTGGTACGTATGCAACTATGTAAAGCAATTCCATCTTACATCATTTGTGATCAAGACGGGATACATCCATGTAAAACGCTGATTACGTATGAAAATCAACTGGTTACATGTCAGTTTTGTGAACAACCTGCACACTACGGTAAACCTTGCACTGAAACTGCAAAAAGGACATCTTCAAACAAAAATAAGGACGACCGCCCAACAACGGAAACTAGTGAGCGCAGTACTCCTGTTGTACCATCAAACCCACCAGCAACTGCAATTAATGCACAACAAGGCGCGTCTACAGCAACTAACAACCAACCCAAGAATGCGAATTACAAGGAAAACGAAGAAAAAACGGAAACCAACAACGATACCACCGATGCGGCAATGGAGGACGAGACGAGCCACGAACAAAGTGCCCCTCAATCATCGCAAGACAAAAATGGAAGCTCCTCTCCCCCTAGAAAAAGGGTGACAACGAGATCCAACGGTAAAAAAATTATTTTATCTAATAAAAACATGGCTCATTCGGCCACGTAAAGCTTGTACGCAAATTGGCCTGAATAAAAAAAAAAAAAAAAATTTTATAAAAAAAAAGTAAATACTTTTACGTAAATTCTATCTCATCAGCGGGAAGGGCAAAGTGAACGACTGGCAAAGATATCGAAAATACTTGAATGTTATCTCGTCTTCAATCGTTCTTTTGAAGGAGAATCCATGCTTGCTACTAAACTCAGACATATACATGGTTAACAAGTTGGTCAATACATATACATATAGCCTCATGTTAGTCATTCATAATTACTCATGATTTATAGCTCTAGTGTAAGAGTAATCACTAACAATAACGATTGAATTAGCATATATTTAAATTGTGAAGGATTCAAAAATACATTACGTCCAGTCTTTTTTACAAGTCAATATAACGAAAGGTAAACCCACTGCGCTCAATCATTGAAAAAAGTTTTTGTTTCTATGTGTCCGTTTTTTTTTGGTATGCTTTGTGCGACGGTTCGTTCAACTGAAGCGGATAAAATTTTGCGCGCATTTTATGACGCTACATTTCACCTTAAGGTAGCGCTTCGGCGTGGTCAGGTCGAAGCGAGACAACTCACTGCTTCCACTTGCTTTGTCGCCGAAATTTCACCCTAAATTGCAAATTTCTCCAATACTAAGCCGATTCACGAAAAATCAAAAACATACGATTGTAGGTAAATGATCTTACTATGCATTTGGCGAAAAATATCAGTTAGAAAGCTTTTCTTTCGAGAGATTTCGTGCGAGTTTTGTTAAACATTTTGTTTTCTTTTTTCCTTTTCTCGCTATAAACAACTCGCATATGTAGGGATGTGCTACGTTTTCAACAAAGCGTCAAAGCTAGTAGCGATGAAAATCATTACTGATTTCTGGTTCTACTGAAACATGAATAGACATTATTTTACAAAGTAGTAACACTTACTTACATTTTCTACTCATCTATATTCAACGTTTACGCAGAGAGAACAAACAACGAAAACAAAAGAAATGTTGGTGGCGTCTACCGCATGTGACATTTTGCACACCCCAATGCACTATGGTTTGAAACGGGAAATTAGCGTGACAAAAATATTTTCACTATTAAATATTAGTTTTTTATAGTTGGTGTCTTCACAAAAGTTGTTTGTTATCAAATGGCGCTTCTTTTGATATAAAATATTACTAGGGTGATTCTTATTTAGATTGAAATATGAAACCTAACTTTCTTAATTGAGCTCAAAAATGATTTTATTGTACAATAAAGTTGTAGGAAATTTTATTTTGAGCAACTTTGCTGAAAAAAGCACCTCTCTAGCTTTTCATTTGACCGAGTTACATCAATTGTCCCGGGTAAGAGTATGGTGGCTCCCGAAAAATCGATTTTTTTGTTCTAACTTTTTTGTGAAACGTTCTATGGAAAAGTTGTCTTCAGAAGAGTTGTTGAAATAAATATTGCGCATAATTTTGCTGAGTAAATCTTTTTCATATGAGCTACCAGTAAAAAGTTATGATTGTTTTTTCATCAAAAACTAGTCAACCTTCAAATATCAAAATTCATTAGATGCCAGATCGATAAAAATGTATCCTATGCGGCTACTGAAAGTTCATAATATAAGTAAACGTTCAAGAGAAAATTGGGAGGGTGTTTTTCTTTTAACTCATTTAAATTAGTCTTAAAAATACCTTGAAAAAACTCAAAAACATTGCATAACTCTTAAACGCCTTAACGTATCAACATACTTCTTTCAGCAAAATAATAGTATCAAGTTAGCCCTACAAGTGTTCCATACATTGTCCATTCGAGAAATGAGACACACAAAAACTACAGTCGAAAATAGATTTTTTGCTGAACAATTTTAATTAATTTATTACCAAAATAACTGATTCAATCGATTTCGATTCCGTTATCGTAATGATCGTATCGGTAACATTCAAAATAAAACATAAGACAACAGTTGTTTACGGTTTGGTATGTATTGAATAAATTAAGCAATGAATTATTCTAATTATTATCTAAAACTAAACAATTTTCCCAATTTCTTCCCAATTTTCTCTTGAATGTTTACTTATATCATTAATTTTCAGTAGCCGCATAGGATACATTTTTATCGATCTGGCATCTAATGAATTTTTAAATTTGAAAGTTGACTAGTTTTTGATGAAAAAACAATCATAACTTTTTACTGGTAGCTCATATGAAAAAGCTTTACTTAGCAAAATTATGCGTAATATTTATTTAAACAACTCTTCTGAAGACAACTTTTCCACAGAACGTTTCACAAAAAAGTTAGAACAAAAAAATCGATTTTTCGGGAGCCACCATACTCTTACCCGGGACAATTGATGTAACTCGGTCAAATGAAAAGCTAGAGAGGTGCTTTTTTCAGCAAAGTTGCTCAAAATAAAATTTCCTACAACTTTATTGTACAATAAAATCATTTTTGAGCTCAATTAAGAAAGTTAGGTTTCATATTTCAATCTAAATAAGAATCACCCTAGTAATATTTTATATCAAAAGAAGCGCCATTTGATAACAAACAACTTTTGTGAAGACACCAACTATAAAAAACTAATATTTAATAGTGAAAATATTTTTGTCACGCTAATTTCCCGTTTCAAACCACTGTGCAATGCATGCGTGGACATTGTGTGCGTGCGAAATAATAAGGAAAAACTAATTTATTTTTATAACTCGCACGAAATCTTTCGATAAAAACGTTTATCAGGCACAATTTATATACGAATCGATAGAAAAATTTTTTATCTAGAATCGTATGTTCTTGGAATTCCCGTTTTCTTCCCCGTTTTCTCACAATTTTGGGTAAAGTGCGTGAAACCCCGGGATAGGCACTTTACCCAAAATTGTGAGAAAACAGGGAAGAAAACAGAAATTCCAAGAACATACGATTCTAGATAATTAATTTTTCTATCGATTCGTATATAAATTGTGCCTGATAAACGTTTTTATCGAAAGATTTCGTGCGAGTTTTAAACATTAAATGAGTTTTTCCTTATTCTTTCGCACGCACACAATGTCAACGCATGCATTGGGGTGTGTAAAATGCCACATGCGGTAAAGCTTGCTTCATTTAGAATTGGAACAAACTTTTGCTCATATTGTGGCGCTCCTGGTGGACGGATTTGGAAGCTCTTGGCGCCCACGTGTCGGGAATTTTGTCAGCTTCACGTATGATTTTTGACATTCCGAAAATCGACTGTACTTTGTAAACAATCAACATGGAAGCCGAAAGAAGGAAAAAAAAATGTGCACAGTTATTTGGAAAATCCATTGTTTACAAGTTCCAGAAGTTGTTTACAAGTTCCAGAAGTACCGGAAATAGTGGTCTACAAGTTTCAAATGAGACTCACTCAATTTTCTCAGAGATAATTTGATCGATTTCCACAAACAGACTCAAATTAAAGTTCCTATAGTCTCATAGGTTGCTGTTTAATTTCATCCGGGTCCGATTCCCGGTGTTAGTTCATACCCAAAGAACGGTTCTTATTTTATTCAAGATTGATATAAAATTCTTCACAAAATCTTTTGGTGATATTTTTGAAAATATAAATAATATGAGGAAGGCATCATTGCACAACTAGGTGGTTCAGAAAGGTTTTTTATTTCAATATGACGTTCTACAGCACTGATCCCAAGTTACCTGTAATAAAACAATAAACGATTCACTTGAAACAGTACAAAAGAGACAGCACCACACTTTTCTTCCAATAGACTTAGAACTGATAATACGCTGAAGAAGTTGACAAATAGTGCACCGGAATACTGGCATCTGTGTCTGTTACTATCTCGGGAAAATTAGTGGCGAAACAGTAAAGGCCTTTAAAATATAGTGGAATTATTATTTTTTCTTTTTGAATCGATCTGATTGGGAATTTAAACTTCAGAATCCTGGAACAAAATTCAGAACATGAATTTTTAGAATTTTCAGTTTCTGGAACTGAATGTCAGATTTGAACTCTAAATCTATTTTCAATTCAAGTTAAGAATTCATTTTCAGGATTCAAAACCTGCATACTTGAGCTTGAGCTTGAGCGACCACCCCTGGTTGCTACTCCGTTACTGATCGGGATTAGCTGAAATTGTACAAGGAATTTCTAGATGATCCGACCTGGGACTGGTAAATCATCCTTCAATGTACATCTTCTGGTAACCCCAAAATTGATTGATCAGTACCGGCGCCGGCCAGGCCCGAACGTAGATCGTCTAAGGAATGGGAGGGGATGTTAGTCCAACACTTGTTGTTACTAGAGGCCGTATATACTACTGCGCACTCCACAAGTGTCACGGGAGAAGGATATTTGTTAGTAAAAATTTCAGTAATGGTAGTATTCGCGCGCGACTCAGTATGTTCCGGTTTCAAGATGCTCGGACGCACCACTAAACTCACTGACTTCCCGAGTGAACGTTTCAACAATATCCTATATGGAAGTCCCGGGAAGACTTCCCTATTTTTTGTAAATGAAACCACGTGATACAAAACAAACGAGTGAATAGGATTTAAACAAAATAGATAATTCACTGCATTGACATACTCTAAACAGTTGTCATAAAATCATTTTAAATCACCAAATAAAGATCAACAGATTTCACGCGAGCCTTGATTCTGTGTTATATCTGTTGGTTATATAGGTTGATCTGGGCAGCCGGCTACCGAGAAAATAATAATTTATTGTTTGAAATATTAATATCAAGTATTTCCTACTATGTATTCAATATACCGATATATGTTATCTCTGTTATGAACTTTGCAATATCAACGGATTTGCGCACGCTAGACGGAAATAGATATGTTGAATGAAGAGATAATTGAGTTGAGTTAATTTACTCAATTTTAGGTTGAATACGGTTTACTTAATTTTATTTTACTGAACAAAAAATTCTCTGTTGACTGGTTTTGCTCTTTGGGATATGACAATAATGGAGATTGAAAATGAAATAAAAGATTCAAAACAACTCAATATTAAGTAAAAAGAAGTCAAATATAAGGAAGGTTTTATTTTCTGTGTATGTTTTACCAAGCAAAACACAGAATGCCATCTATTGAAAGTAACCAGAAATAGATTAGGCACACTCTAGGACAGGACCAGACAACTGCCGTTTTTCCAAGTAGAATAGCATCTAATTTTTGTAGATCTCTGTTGAAAATTTGAAAAGACTCTCGGCCAATGCAGCCATCGCAGAAGGAACGATGATAAATATTCAATGAAATTTCAAATACAATTCTTATGAAAGTTCTAATCTATAGAACTTCAGTTTTGGATTTTTCAAACCGTTTCGGTAGAAAATCGATGATTCGCACTTTATATTCACTTCATTTGCAGATTATAGCGAACCGTAATCAACTGGAAATACGGAAATTCTTCCACATTAAAAACGGTAATGCTGGCAACGCTTTTTATTTCACCCCGCAGCAGAGATGCCAGGTCTGCAGATTTGTCTGTAAATCTGCAGATTTGGGGTATAGTGCTGCAGACATTTTTTGTTGTGCAGACTTTTGCAGACTTTTGAAATTCTCGCAGGCTTTCAAATTTCCGCGACCTTTTTTTTTTGCTGACTGCAGATTTTGTTTCAGATTTACAGACCCTGTCTGCAGATATTAGAAATTTTTACCTGGCATCTCTGCCCCGCAGTAACATCAATTTTAAGGTCGAATACTTGCTTATGCAAATACCAATCATAAGCTGGTCCCAAACTGGCCCTAAAAGCGGATACATGGTGGCTTGGTCCTGACCTAGGGTACACCAGTAGTCATTTTGTGTCTGTTGATTCGGTAATAAAAGAAATTAAAACTACATCGCAAGCAAAGAATCAACAAACCACTTTCTGCTACTACTATGTATTTCCTTGAAGTAAAGGAAATATACAAATAACTTATATAAAAAGGATGTGCAGTCACTGTGGAAACCGACCCCCGAAATGAGACCCGAAAAGCCGAATGTTATATACTGTATGTTATGTGACTACTTCTATTATCACGATCAAAAAGGGATAATTGGTTGTGTTGACCTGTATTCAAATTAAAACACAGAACATAGAAAGCATGAAACAATTTCACCGGTTTATTCGTATTGAAGAGTCTCAGGAATTTTGTACATCACAATTGGCTTTGATATCCACATCGACGAAAATGTCAAGTAAAGCTGACTGCTTTGCTCCGGATAAAATTGTTCATCACGAACAGTGCAAACCCAAGTAACATTTTTAATATTAATAAATACTTGTAGCTGTATTCAATGCTACATAATAAATCTTGCAATAAAACTTTAAACTCCATGAAAGCCTACTGAAAACCTCTATAAGAGCATGTTCCTACCAAGTGGACCATTCTTCATAAGGTTCATAAATCAAAATGAAGAATCAGCATAAACCTGCTTTAAAACTCCAAATTCAAGAAAATTTTGAAACCAGCTTTACGATCAACATTAAATTTATTTGGTTGGAATGAATTCCGCTATGAATAAACTGACGTTTTGATAATATTTTTCTTGACTATGTGTGTGTCATGTCTATTTTGAATGCAATCAGTAAGAATATATTAGACTTTTTTTACGAGTTTGAAGCTTTTTCCGAACGTAAAAACTTCATGCGCTTTTATTTTTATCGTGAATGTAAGGATAAAAATAAGAATTATAACTAATTATAACATCAATTTTATTTCAAGCCAATTTTTTTTAAGCCTTTTCAAGCCTTGAAATAAATGCGGTTTTTGCGTTTTTTCAATTTTTTTTCAAGCCTTGAAATAAATGCGGTTTCTGCGAAAGTCTTCATGATTTATGAATTATACAATTATAAATTACAATTTTCTTTTAAATTTTAACTTTCCCTGAGAAAAAAGTAATGCAATGTCATGAACGCAATGGAAAAAATATCGCAACCAAAGTAACTTGTATAACACCGTTCATTTCATTTTAATTTTGTTGATATATTCTATACATCAGAAGTGATCTGCCAAAGATCGTCCTCACAGGTTTCGTGAAGATAAGCGTTTCAGCACTATTCATAACATTCATGAGCAAAGTTTATACTTTACTACTTTATTACTCTTGAAAGTGAAGTCGATAGGTCTAAAAAAGCTATTTATAGGCGATATTCAATTTCTATAGAAAAAAAACACATTTAAATACGAAAATGTTCACACCTCTATGTGGGCATCATGCTCAATTATTTTTGACATTTAACTTCTGGATACTATGGTATTTACTATTTAGTTTAAATTTAGTTGTGTTTCTTATTGTTTCAGTCCTACATTGTTAGTGACTTTTATTTCATGTTTGGATTTATACCCTTGAAAATGTATATTTTTATCTACATAACCTAAACTAACTCTAGCGGTAAAGCGTTCTAAGAATGCCATGCTCAGAAGTTGAACATTTATAAACGATTTTCGATCAAAGTTCACCATTTATACTCTATCAGTAGATAATTAATATGTTTGACTACCGCAAAACTGTCGTCTAGGTGCGAAAAAAGCAAGCCAGCGTGATGAATTTTCCTCAATATTTCCAAACGTTTTAGAATACTTTATTTTTCTGTTATTTATGATTATCTCACGCTGTGGAAATTTAATCACAAATTCCTGATCATATTTCCGATAGCATGTAGAAAAAACAAGGTTGTTGGGTTGAGTACATCAAGAGATATTCGCCCATTCGTGTACAGGGTAAAATTTGAAAAGGCGCCCCATAGTAGAGTAAGTCGTACTCACGACAAAATATCTACCTAACTGAGAAATAATGACGGCAATATTTTCAATGTACGTAGGGTTATGAATATGAACAACAAAATTTTTTACACATTCCATCCAGTGATTACAGCGACGAAAGGCTGCTTTAATTCCAGCTGGTTGATGTACTAATTAGATTAAACTCAATAAAACTCTATTTAGCATGAATTTGATTCATTGAAGTGACAGGAGCGCAGCATTTTCAGTATGTCTTGAACACACAGTACGCGCAGTGTTTTAAGTTCTGACAACTTTTCTGCTGTTGATATCTGGATTTGAATGTTTCTATATAGATTAATCGACTAGAAAGCAAGTAATGAAATGCAATCTCTGCTGCAACTGTCTACTTGTTTCTAAAAAAAAATTGTTTGACTTATTGAAATTAGTGGCTAGAGTCAACTGGGAAACTAATAGAACCAATTAACTTGCTCTAGACAGGACCAAGAATAGATCAACTTGGTTCCTGCTTTCATGTCGTAATTGGTCTCAATTGCAACTGATTTTCTTTTTCTAACTAGATGTTTCAAACTTTGTTGTTTTATTTTGCTAAGCTATATCGTCATTCAAACACAGTTTTTATTTATTGACGTAGAAGTAATTCAGCGTATTCAAAGAAAATACTGGACAACCTTGATGAGGCATCTCTCATCACCAGCACCAACAAACATGAGACACAGAAACTGAAACGTTTCTGTTGAAGTTGCTTGCACAGTGTTTTGGTGTTCGTTATAATTTATTCGTAGCATTTATGTACGAGTACAGGTTTTAGTGAAAACGATTTTTACCACCAACAGTTAGAATAGAATGGATGTGAATAACAATGTTAATACATTGGTGACAGCACATGGGATAAAAAATTTTGACTCGAAATTCTTAACGGATTCTTCAAACATTCTTAATATTGATATCTATTTCTATTCTATTTTATATAACTCATTTATACTAGATTTACAGCAAATTTACGCAAAAGGTTCAACATTTGTAGCGGAACAATCAAATAGTCAGTTTCAGCATCAATTGTTTGGTACATCAGAGCGTCAAGTTTCGAGAAAGTACCTATATTTTCGGTGAACAGAAAAACTCGAATCCTATTTTGAGAATTGGTGCCCTGCTGGATCCGTACTTCATTTTTGTGTAAAACTTAAGAGTTACAATTAACTAATGTTTAGAATTAAGCTTAAGTGTTAATGTCATTATAATTAGACATTTTCATGTCTAATTATTTTCGCCTTTGAATCGGTGTATGAAAACGGCGCCGGTTGCTGGCATGTTATTGCAAAAGTTAAGAACAAACCAATGAATGTAGGAAATCCCTCAGAAGCCTTCGCATCAGAGAACAAATCCCCACATTGAACGAAAATTCGTATACCAGCTGTGCGTGTCAAATAATACCAGTGACTATGCCAATCTCCTGCCGAAGTCTGGTTCTTGTTGCTGCTGGCGCCAGGAAAGCATCCGACTACCCACACAGACCGGCGGATTCTAGCCTTTATTGTTTAGGTTAGTGGGCGAACTGATGCGTCCCGGCAATTCCGGTGCCGTCTAACCAAAACTCGTCGCTCGGCAGGATGTTTGCACAACACGTACGCATGCATGCACAAACACAACCGTACTGTCGCCAAACCCAAACCGGATGATATCACATGGGAGTCCCTAAATTTGAATAACGTTTCCGAGAGGATTTTCCAAGTGTGATTCGGACAGACACCGTCAATTATGCGGTTCAAAGTGGGTTACGGATAAACCGAGGATCGATGTCGTTCGGCTATTTGCATCCGGATGGCAAATGCATCTGTTTGAGGTTAGAGGAAAATTTCCTTCAATCGATACCGGTCAAATTGGCGGCAGAATCGGCAGCTGTCATTTAAGGTTCCCAATCAGTAAGCACCAGCCAAATCCGACTGGTAGACTGGCATGTAAACTGAAGTGTCTGAGCCGATAATTTTATAGGAAACGTATGACCAAAATTAAGCATGATTGTAGAGATGTGCTGGTGGCAAGGTCTCACATCGATTTTGCTATCAACTCATGTGTGAAATTGGCTTCAAGGTTTTGTTCTAGAGATTGGTATTTTCAAACGTAGTTTTAGCATGCAAATGCTTATTTTTGCAAAAAAGCGTAAAAGTTTCACGGAACAATTACAATAGAGTTTTGATATCGTGACCTACTGATCTTCACTTGTACGTTCTTTTAAAGTCACATATTTACTGCGTCAGGTTATGTTTCAAAATCATTTATTGCGCCTTACCCCGCATAGCGTTTTGTCTACCTGGACAGACATGGCCACCAGACGGCTACCAAAATTGATTCAGTGACGGTTGTCAAATCCAATTTGACAAAACAAAATCGCCTGTATCTAAGTTAGCCGAACGTTTTTATCTTCTCACCTTCGCTGAAAATGTCAAAGATTGCAATGTGGAAAAATCCTGGTGGATACGGTTGTATACGTTTTGAAATTCAAGATGGCTACTTACTGTTTGATACTATTTCTTGAAAACCCCTTAGTTTCGGAGTTATTGAAAACATGAGCTCCAAATGAGTGTATTTTTTGGAATGGATTTGACAAGCACAGGTCGGAAAATAAATTTTTAATACATATCAGTCTGTAACTGAAAGTCGTATCCAGATGAAAATTGATAGGGTGGTATGTAATTGTAAGACCTTTTATTTGGACAAAAGCTTGTGAAAATCGCTTGAACGGTCATTGAGAAAATCGAGAGCAGTGTTGGTGATTCCCAATCATTTGACAGAAGCTGTTCGATATTTATCTATATTGTAACATATACAACATTTTCAATCCGGTAGAAGATGCTACAAGAACTCGTTGCCTCTCAATGCATGAACCGTGAAAGAATTTTTCTACATTTCTTCTCTCCACTTCATACTCTAAGTATTTCACGGCCTTTAAAAAAAATTTACAGTCTGATAATGATTGTTGCTGTGTGGAATTTCCCAAGAGAGAATCGCAAGTTGACAATTATCGCAGAAAATCGAATCAATGATTCGACTTGATACAAGGTTGCAATATTTAAAAACGCTTGTGTGGAACATTCACATACATTTTCATAGACACAACTTATACAAAGGTTATATGCACATAGTTAGAAAAAGCGGCAATAGTAATGATCTTGATTTGAAGACTCGAGATGCTGGATTTTCTTTACGGTATTGGCATTTGACAAATCAATATTTTTTTGTGCAAAACTACTTCGGAATTTTTCATCACTGTAAGGTGAGACAACAATGGAGATCGCTAAACGATTCCTAGCTGCCACTTTAACATCGTTGTTGCTATCAGGTGTACAACTTTGATTCCGCCGTTTTTTTCCAAATTTAAAAGCTTCATTGCGAAAAAATTCTTACAGATGTATTATTCAAAGTATTGTCCGTCGCTAGCGACAAGTTTCTTCTTTCCGACAATTTTCGGATTCCGGTTCGAAAAAAGGAGTCCTGTTTTGACGCTATCCATGAAGCAATCCATTTTTCCAACTCTTCGAAGGATTGAAAATGTTCATCTGCCAGGCCGTGTGCCATCGAACGGAATAGATGGAAATCAGAAGGGGCGACATCTGGGGAATACGGCGGGTAGGGCAAGACTTCCCATTTCAGCGTTTCCAGTTCAGAACAAATTGGCTCAAATGGCACGTTCCCCCACGTGAGACCGAGCATTGTTGTGTTGGAGGATGACTTTGTCATGTCGCTCTTGATATTGTGGCCGCTTTTCTTTTAGCGCGCGACTAAGGCGCATCAGTTGCGTTCGGTAGCGATCTCCTGTGATGGTTTCATCCGGTTTTAAGAGCTCGTAGTAAATCACACCGAGCTGATCCCACCAAATACAAATCATAACCTTGGCGCCGTGAATATTCGGTTTTGCCTTCGACGAAATAGCATGCCCAGGCTTTCCCCATGATTTTCTGCGTTTGGGATTTACGTATCGAACCCACTTGTCATCACCGGTGTAAAAACCCCTTACGATTTTGTCTTTGAAGCAGTTGCTCACATACAAATAGACGGCGCTCGTTGTCTCTCGGTTTCAACTCGTACGGCACCCAGTTTTCTTCTTCCTGAATCATGCTCAGGGCCTTGAAACGTTTTGAAATGGCTTGCTGATTCACTCTCAACGATTCGGCAAGCTCTTCCTGAGTTTGGCACGAATCATCATCAAGAAATGCTTTTAGTTGTTCATCTTTAAAGGTTTTTTTCAGATCCACCACCATGTTTGTCTTCGATATCGAAATCACCATTTTTAAAATGTTGAAATCACTCCCGACATGTTTTTTTTACTCAGAGCAGCATCACCGTAAGTTTCTGAGAGCATTCGACGCGCTTCAGCTGCATTTTTTTTTTTCGAATTGTTATAGAAAAGTTAAACTTCCCGCAAATGGCGAGAATTGGGCACATAAACAGACATTTTCGAGCGTGAATAATACGAAAACAAGAACAACTGTCACTGAAACGGCGATGACAATTCGTTAGGCACTGTACACACTCACTTTAAAGGCATTATCATCTATGTATTTTGACCCGTCTCCGCTGGTACAGCCACCTATCCGAAAACGGCGGAAGCAAAGTTGTACACCTGATCACACACAACCTTCGCTGACGTACCGAACGAGTAGCATTCAGTTCTTCGTTTGTTTCTCTTTCAATCGAATCTTGGCTTAACCATCGTCAGTTGATATTTCTTTCAATTGAATGAGAGAGTGGCCTTAAAAATAAGGTTCATCTAGACATTCAAATTAGTTCAAGATAATAGATGAAATCTAAACCAGTCATAACAGCTGAAATATCAAATGCAAAATAAACATAAAATAATTGTTTCCGGTTATACTTGATTTCGACTGGGGTGATAATCGTGGAAAACAGGAAAACGGCTGGCTCAGTCTCATAATACAAAACGAATGTTGTTTACTGTCCGACGTTTCGGCCTTTTTCAAGGAAAAAGATGACTATCGTTTACAGTCAAAAGACATCGACATTTTGCCTATAAACGATAGACCATATTTTCCTTGAAAAAGGCGTACTTCAAAGGCCGAAACGTTGGACAACATTCGTTTGTGTTATACGACTGAGACAGCCGTTTTCCTATTTTCCACGATTAATTGTTTCTTTTTTCTGTTTTCGTTTTTAATTGTTTGTAACACATCTAATTCCATTTCAAACAATCGAAAATTATCGTATTAAAATTGCAAGCAAAACTTCAAACTACTTGGTACGATTGTTCAATAGACGATGAATTCTGGGAGCTTCAATTGATTATGGCAACAAAGGTCAATAAATGAGAAGCAATAAGCTGACAATCAATGGTCATAAATTTCATGTTCATCTAATAGCATTTGATTGAAAATAAAATTTACAACACTCCCTGACAGCCCGTGCTGCTTGAGAGGGCATAACGTCATTTTCAGGCAAAATTGTAGCATTGTCATAATTACCGCAGGGCTCTTCTCGGCCGTCATCAACCCTTCCGAAGTACTCAATTTCGGCCGGTGGCTATTCTCAACGCCTGTATAGCCTAGCCCTAATCAGCAAGCGTTGCATTTAATGGTAATCCTGCTGTCATCGTGGCTGTCCGATATGTTCCATCAAGCCAACGACACGTGTCACATTAGCCCGTCAAATCACTTACCCAAACCGGATGCATTCTGTCTCTCTGTCTCTCTGTCTCTCTCTCTCTCTCTCTCTCTCTCTCTCTCTCTCTCTCTCTCTCTCTCTCGCTGTTGCTAATTAAGGCAAGGCAGTGACGTTCTCGTCACAAAACGATTGAAATTTACTAATTGATGGTAAATGTCAATTAGCCAAACACGCAATGGACGTGTGCGTGCTGAATGATTGCAATGCATGACACTTGTTGATTGGTGGTTTGGGGTAAGTACTTGTGGACATTCTGAATTTATACTGTTATTGCTCGAGCAATAATCGCACGCGAAATGTGTTGGAGCAAAGCAGTATAGCAGTTTCCGCTAATAAGCTGAAAATGAGATTGACAGTGCTGTAAATTTCAGCGAAAAATCACTCACCTTCTGAGGAGCACCTTTTCTTCTTTGTGCCCAAAATTTCCATCAAACCGAGGCGTTGGGTGTTGGCAGGTTGAAGCCTAAGCCCTCTGCAATTGAAAGCAGACAATTTTCCCCGCAGAAAAGGGAGAATACCTGCCGGGTCGCAAACCCAACCCACGTCGTTGCGTCGTCGGTACTTACAGGCTAAGTGGTTCGGCACAGGACACGGGAAGGAACCACGTCAGCTTGCCGGCCTTTTTGCTTCACTTCAACTTCACGGTCGGCAGGCTGCGGCATGATAAATGGAGACACGCTCTCGCGCCAGCCTGAATCGGCAAACATTGCAAGGCATTAGGCATGGAAGATTGCTGATGGCAGTTGGGCAGAGGCCGCAACAACAAGCCGAATGCCAGTATGAATTTCAACCTGTCAGCCGTTTGTCTTAGCCTTGGCTGTCGAGAAGAGGAGTTTGTGCGTGCGTTTGTTTGTGTGTGTGCGTGCGCCGGTGGAGGTCTGTAGGTCTTTGACTGTTTGTATTGTGTGTTATATATTATATACCAGCACACCTGAACGGAATGGATCAAATTTGCATAAATGGAAGGTCGAAGCGTGTTTGAACGTTGCGTGGTAAAAATTTGGTATATTTCCAGAATTTATCGCTCATCTCATCCCCTGGAAATGGGCATCCTTAAGACAAACGCCGTTCTAAAACACAATTTTATCGCTTTAAAAGTTCATCGACAGCGGGGTGATGGTTTTATTATTTTTTCAAAACATATCTACCCAAGTTAACTCACAAATATTAAGCCTGTAGGGGAATAGCGCTTTAACTTTAGGAAATATATACATTTCGACTATCGTAAAGACCGGTTAGAAACTGAATTCTATCGAAGATATAAATATTGATCATTTCCATTTATTTATCTTCAAAACGGTTTTTTTGGCTCATTTCATAACGATTTTGGTTTAACATTTTACATCTGACATTCGACTCTCAACTTTTAACCTGAACTTAGAATTCATTCCGAAGTTTTGAAGTTTTGAAGTTTTGAAGTTTTGAAGTTTTGAAGTTTTGAAGTTTTGAAGTTTTGAAGTTTTGAAGTTTTGAAGTTTTGAAGTTTTGAAGTTTTGAAGTTATGAAGTTTTGAAGTTATGAAGCTTTGAAGTTTTGAAGTTTTGAAGTTTTGAAGTTTTGAAGTTTTGAAGTTTTGAAGTTTTGAAGTTTTGAAGTTTTGAAGTTTTGAAGTTTTGAAGTTTTGAAGTTTTGAAGTTTTGAAGTTTTGAAGTTTTGAAGTTTTGAAGTTTTGAAGTTTTGAAGTTTTGAAGTTTTGAAGTTTTGAAGTTTTGAAGTTTTGAAGTTTTGAAGTTTTGAAGTTTTGAAGTTTTGAAGTTTTGAAGTTTTGAAGTTTTGAAGTTTTGAAGTTTTGAAGTTTTGAAGTTTTGAAGTTTTGAAGTTTTGAAGTTTTGAAGTTTTGAGGTTTTGAAGTTTTGAAGTTTTGAAGTTTTGAAGTTTTGAAGTTTTGAAGTTTTGAAGTTTTGAAGTTTTGAAGTTTTGAAGTTTTGAAGTTTTGAAGTTTTGAAGTTTTGAAGTTTTGAAGTTTTGAAGTTTTGAAGTTTTGAAGTTTTGAAGTTTTGAAGTTTTGAAGTTTTAGAGTTTTAGAGTTTTAGAGTTTTAGAGTTTTAGAGTTTTAGAGTTTTAGAGTTTTAGAGTTTTAAAGTTTTAGAGTTTTAGAGTTTTAGAGTTTTAGAGTTTTAGAGTTTTAGAGTTTTAGAGTTTTAGAGTTTTAGAGTTTTAGAGTTTTAGAGTTTTAGAGTTTTAGAGTTTTAGAGTTTTAGAGTTTTAGAGTTTTAGAGTTTTAGAGTTTTAGAGTTTTAGAGTTTTAGAGTTTTAGAGTTTTAGAGTTTTAGAGTTTTAGAGTTTTAGAGTTTTAGAGTTTTAGAGTTTTAGAGTTTTAGAGTTTTAGAGTTTTAGAGTTTTAGAGTTTTAGAGTTTTAGAGTTTTAGAGTTTTAGAGTTTTAGAGTTTTAGAGTTTTAGAGTTTTAAAGTTTTAGAGTTTTAGAGTTTTAGAGTTTTAGAGTTTTAGAGTTTTAGAGTTTTAGAGTTTTAGAGTTTTAGAGTTTTAGAGTTTTAGAGTTTTAGAGTTTTAGAGTTTTAGAGTTTTAGAGTTTTAGAGCTTTAGAGTTTTAGAGTTTTAGAGTTTTAGAGTTTTAGAGTTTTAGAGTTTTAGAGTTTTAGAGTTTTAGAGTTTTAGAGTTTTAGAGTTTTAGAGTTTTAGAGTTTTAGAGTTTTAGAGTTTTAGAGTTTTAGAGTTTTAGAGTTTTAGAGTTTTAGAGTTTTAGAGTTTTAGAGTTTTAGAGTTTTAGAGTTTTAGAGTTTTAGAGTTTTAGAGTTTTAGAGTTTTAGAGTTTTAGAGTTTTAGAGTTATAGAGTTATAGAATTTTTGGAGTTTCAGAGTTTTAGAAATTCTCAGTTTCTGAATTTCTGAATCTCTGAGTTTCTGAGTTTCTGAGTTTCTGAGTTTCTGAGTTTCTTAGTTTCTGAGTTTCTGGGTTTCTGAGTTTCTGAGTTTCTGAGTTTCTGAGTTTCTAAGTTTCTGAGTTTCTGAGTTTCTGAGTTTCTAAGTTTCTAAGTTTCTGAGTTTCTGAGTTTCTGAGTTTCTGAGTTTCTGAGTTTCTGAATTTCTGAGTTTCTGAGTTTCTGAGTTTCTGAGTTTCTGAGTTTCTGAGTTTCTGAGTTTCTGAGTTTCTGAGTTTCTGAGTTTCTGAGTTTCTGAGTTTCTGAGTTTCTGAAATTCTGAGTTTCTGAAATTCTGAGTTTCTGAGTTTCTGAGTTTCTGAACTTCTGAGCTTCTGAGTTTCTGAGTTTCTGAGTTTCTGAGTTTCTGAGTTTCTGAGTTTCTGAGTTTCTGAGTTTCTGAGTTTCTGAGTTTCTGAGTTTCTGAGTTTCTGAGTTTCTGAGTTTCTGAGTTTCTGAGTTTCTGAGTTTCTGAGTTTCTGAGTTTCTGAGTTTCTGAGTTTCTGAGTTTCTGAGTTTCTGAGTTTCTGAGTTTCTGAGTTTCTGAGTTTCTGAGTTTCTGAGTTTCTGAGTTTCTGAGTTTCTGAGTTTATGTGTTTTTGAGTTTCTGAGTTTCTGAGTTTCTGAGTTTCTGAGTTTCTGAGTTTCTGAGTTTCTGAGTTTCTGAGTTTCTGAGTTTCTGAGTTTCTGAGTTTCTGAGTTTCTGAGTTTCTGAGTTTCTGAGTTTCTGAGTTTCTGAGTTTCTGAGTTTCTGAGTTTCTGAGTTTCTGAGTTTCTGAGTTTCTGAGTTTCTGAGTTTCTGAGTTTCTGAGTTTCTGAGTTTCTGAGTTTCTGAGTTTCTGAGTTTCTGAGTTTCTGAGTTTCTGAGTTTCTGAGTTTCTGAGTTTCTGAGTTTCTGACTTTCTGACTTTCTGAGTTTCTGAGTTTCTGAGTTTCTGAGTTTCTGAGTTTCTGAGTTTCTGAGTTTCTGAGTTTCTGAGTTTCTGAGTTTCTGAGTTTCTGAGTTTCTGAGTTTCTGAGTTTCTGAGTTTCTGAGTTTCTGAGTTTCTGAGTTTCTGAGTTTCTGAGTTTCTGAGTTTCTGAGTTTCTGAGTTTCTGAGTTTCTGAGTTTCTGAGTTTCGGAGTTTCTGAGTTTCTGAGTTTCTGAGTTTCTGAATTTCTGAATTTCTGAGTTTCTGAGTTTCTGAGTTTCTGAGTTCCTGATTTTCTGAGTTCCTGAGTTTCTGAGTTTCTTAGTTTCTGAGTTTCTTAGTTTCTGAGTTTCTGAGTTTCTGAGTTTCTGAGTTTCTGAGTTTCTGAGTTTCTGAGTTTCTGAGTTTCTGAGTTTCTGAGTTTCTGAGTTTCTGAGTTTCTGAGTTTCTGAGTTTCTGAGTTTCTGAGTTTCTGAGTTTCTGAGTTTCTGAGTTTCTGAGTTTCTGAGTTTCTGAGTTTCTGAGTTTCTGAGTTTCTGAGTTTCTGAGAGTCTGAGTTTTTGAGTTTCTGAGTTTATGAGTTTCTGAGTTTATGTGTTTTTGAGTTTTTGAGATCCAGAGATTCAGAATCACTGAATTTTGTAGTTTCGGAGCTTAGAAGATTCGAAGTTTCAGAATTTTGGAGTTTGTGAGTTTGTTAGTTTCTTAGTGTGACAGTTCTAGAATCTTGTGGTTTCGTAGTTTCGTAGTTGCGTAGTTTCGTAGTTTCGTAGTTTCGTGGTTTGCGTAGTTTAGAAATTAGGGTATCAGACTACAGGAGCTCAGGAGCTTAGGAGTTAAGGAGATTAGAAGTTTCGGAGACTCAGAGTTTCGGAATTTCTGTTTGGGAGTTGTGGATTTTCGGAATTCCGGAATCTTGGATTTGGAGTTTTGATGTTTCTGAATTTTGAACTTTCGGAGTTTCGGAGGTTCAGAGTTACGCAGTTTTTCAGTTTCTGAGTATCATAGCTTCAGAGATACGGAGCTGCTGAATTCCTGAGTTTCGACGATTTTGAGATTCGGAGTTTCATTGTTTCGGACATATAGAGTTTCGAGGTTACGGAGTTCCGGAGATACGAAAGGAAATAGTTTCGGATCTACGGAATTTCAAAGTTACTGAATTTAGGAGTTTCAAATATTCTGAGTTGTGGAGATTCTAAGTTTCGGAGTTTGTGAGTTGATGAGTTTCTGGTTTTTTTGTAGTTTCGAAATTTCGTAATTCTGTAATTTCATTTTTTTCGTGATTTTTATGTTACGGAGTTTCGGATTTTCTGAATATAGGCATTTTGGAGTTCTGGACTTTTAACAGTTTTGAAGTTTCGGAGTTTGTTTGTTTCTGAGCTCCTGAGTCTCGGAGTTTTTAAGTTCCTTTTCTGGAATTCGATAGCAACATTATTTATACCAGTTAGCTTTTTTTTGTTGATAACTCATGTTTTATTTAACTCAATTCAATTGAATTTATAGGTTCTGCAACGATTGACTTAAACAGCATTTTTGAACTAACAAATGTTGTAATCTAATCGAAATTCAAGCACATTAAAATAAAGAGAAATAATTTTTCAGGAGGGCACACCTTTCAAGTCACGTTTGAGATTTGTTTTCAATAAGTGCTCATGGAAAACAATTGTTACCTAGGACCCGAGTGCCAAAGGCTGTCATTTAACTGAAAATGCTTGTGATTAATAGGTAAAATGGTGATTGCAAATCGTAAAGGAAATAGAAAACCCTTTCTTCTGCTGTCTCATCCACGGTACTGCTACTGCTACTGGTGTTCATGCTCACAAAGCCACACACACCCACACAGACACGTACTGCCATACCAGGTAAAGAGTCTCCGCCGGTTTCGAGCTAGAACCGAAGACACGGAGGAATTCGTCGGATCGCTTGACTGCATCCGATCGGCTCTTGATTAATGGGTAGTGAAAATTGGCTCCACATTCAACTATTCGCTAAATGTAGTTTTATGTAGAGAAGAATGAATGGTAGCTCTTTGGAGTGGATTGTGGACATTCCGATTGAATATTTGCAGTGGAAGAAAAAAGAGCATAAGAAACCTAGCAAACGACAATTGAAAATCACAGAAGTTTGTTCATGCGAAAACTGTTTGATTTGATGTTATTCCTGATTTGCACTTCGCTCCGGGTCAGGCTGTGTTCAGCGACGAATGACGGTGGGAAATTGATTTCCATCGTCATCGAAAGCCGGGTCGTACGAAGAAAATCCCGTGATGACTTTCCGTCATTTTTTTAATGTACCGAAGAAACAGTCTGGCATACGGCACTTGAAAGATTCTAATTGAATTCCAATTATCGCATGGCTTCGTGAACAAACGAGCTGGGAATGTTTATTACCTAGCAACGGTTTTTGTTGGGAAACTTTTAAAATCTACTGCAATGCTTGAACTTTAAATGTTTGAAAACACAAATCGAGCTAAAAGTTCAATTCACTACATATTTAAATATACGTGTAAGGTTTTTTGTTCGAGATGAACAGCCTGAAAGTACAAGTCATGAAAAACGAAAAACTTTGCTTTACTATCCCATATTAACAGTACCAAACAACCCACTGCCATTGATCCGGAAGAATGGCCCAACCGGAATTGGATGTAGTGTTAAATTTTACAACTCTGCTAGTATCAGAAACGACGCCACCACCACCACCACCACTTAAGCAGCCAACAAGAATAACAACGGGTTAGTTTATGACCCGGGTAGATTCCAGCAGACGTGGTAATGTGAAAACTTTTTCCTAGTGGATTTCAGTTTTTCGCCGGCAAGTGGATGGGCCTCGTTTGGCCGGACCTAGGACAGGCACTGTAGCATACGGTTGTGTGAACCCTTTTGCATGGACTAAGGGGAAACAGAACTGGCTACGGCTACGAAACAGCACCAGCACCCACGCGCCATGCGGCCCACACACCGAAGACAGCGACGACAAGGACGACGGCCGGGCAGGATGCTCGTTTGTCAGCATTACGAGGCTCGTTTACACTCTCCCGATGGATTCGAATTCATAAAGTTCTTGTTTACGGTGCTTCCGGACCGTGTTCGGAGAGATTGGGTTGTTCACTGAAGCGTAGCTGGGATTAAATTAGAACATGTGAATTAAAAAAAAATTAGTCATCTGCAACGAACAAAATGCGGTTGTTGATTGATTATGTGTCAGTGGCATTTGTTTTTGACGGCTGCCAATGAAAAATGCGTAGCAGAACTCAATAGAAAGTGTAGTGAGAAATGTCACTAAAGTCCTTTCAAAAATCACGCAAGAATCCCAACTGAAATTTTGTTATAAACACATTTGCAGACAAAATAATTCTGTTTTTGCAAGATTTATTGTAACTGTCGTATGGATTCATTTGGATACGCAGTGCAAAGTCGGTTAATCCAGTCTTGATACTATTTCCTAATACATCGTTCGGCCAGCAGAAATGTTTTGAGATTTATTTTATCCTATGCAAGACTGTCATAAGTCAGTATAAGGCACTGATCTAACAATCCAATTACCATATGTTCCAATCAGTATAATAGCAGCATTTGCCATGCAATAGTCCGCTTAGTGCCACGGAACATCGAATACGAAATTGATTTGAAACTGAGCACTGCTTTCTGAGTGAAAAAAATGTTTTGTTTCAATTCGTTAGAATTTGAAATAGTTGGAGGAGAGTTAGCATCACTGGGAGTAGGAAACGCGGTGCCTAAGTGGCAACACACTCAAAAAAGTCTTATTTTTAATGTTTATCAAACCAATAATAGTAAAATAATTGATCGAAACAGTTATTTTGAGTAATAGTGCAGTAGTGTGATTTGCGAAATTAAAAAAATGTTCAAGTGATGAAAACTGTGAATCTACCGCCCAAAAATATACGATGTTGACCGATCGAAGCGCCATCTGCATATCATTCTCGGTGTTATCAGATTTATGTGGAATGTTTGAAAATTTTCAAGTCATTCGTGGGATTCAAGCTGAAAATCTAAAATTGGTCTGCATTCGCAAGTGTTTATTTTATTTTGTTTTTTTCAATAGTGATGATACACCATCTCGCGTTGTTTACAGCAATGCGAATAGGAGAAACAGGATACTGGTAAGATCGTTCCGTGGAGATATTTCTTATTTTAATTATTTATAATGCCTTAGTATGTTTCTCCTGACTAAAAATCGGGCTAGACTAAATTCCGTCGATGGTTCGGGGAACGTTTGATCAATGGATCTTGCGACCGTGTTTAACGCATGTAAATATAGCTTTAACTGCCAGGAGGATCTATTTAGTATTTTATATTTTTTGTTATGGATCGACATTACTTCGTATTGCGTAAGACGTTGCTGTTCGATTGATGGTGATCGAGTTATATTACGGCTATCTATCTAAAAAAAGACCTGTTTTAATCCACCTAGTGGTGTAATGATGCCTTTCTCACATTACTCATTACATCATAAATATTACTGTGGAACTCGCTAAAAACAACTGTTCATTGAATACAAATAGGAAAGTTGGTTCGGGCTTAATCTAACAAACTCTTCAAATCCTGTTTACCCTGTAGTTCCGGAAATAGTATCCACAACAAATTTAGAAATTCCGAAGACTTTTTCTTTGAACCTATAAGTTTGTGAAAATCGATTTGGCCATCTTGAAGAAAAGTGAGTGAGACCCTTTTGCAGTTTTTCATCACCATTTCCAATTCTTCCGAAACCGTATTCGGATGAACGGAATAGCCGAAGTTGGTTCGTTTGTTATCAACAAATATGACCTACAAATTGGAACAATTTTGAACGTATTTGGCAACTCAACACTTCCCGGTTCGGAACTTAACTCGCTTAACTTTTACTGTTCATGGCATTTTTTACGGCAAATCAAATCTCCTAAAGGTATGCAATTTCATCCTACTTCTCGAAATCTATTTTTAGATTTGCACGGTAAAACCTTTCCCCTAAGAAATGGGCAATAAAAGCTGAAAAGTCGTACTAAATTTGTAACAAATTTTGACATAATATTGATATTTACGTATCAAGGTTTGTAACAATTTTGTTATCACCTAGGTTAAATTGAGTTATAATTTTTGTTATTTTAACTATTAACGACTTTGACTAATTTAAATAGGAAAAAAAACGAAACAACCCCAGATACAATTTTGTTCTCCCTTGTTGATCGGGTTAACACTTCCGAATATCAATTAGTTGATCAATTGTATGAATTCTGCAAGCATTCCCCTTTTTCACATTTTGCGCAAAAACAAAGAAGGCTTCACTTGACCTCGATTACTGTAAATTTCACACAGCGAAAAGTGCACAAATCTAATCAAACTGTTCCAGATTTGCACTAAACTGAGGATAACTGCCTTCGATTTGCGAACAAGAAATCCTAATAGTTCTTCAGACAATTTTTAGAGCCGTTAGAACGGCGGATGCTGTACGGGATTCATTCCTGGCTTTCAGGAGAACCAAATTGTGGAATTCACTATGATATTAAACACTGTTCGAAACATTTTTCTCGAACGATTTGTTTGTTCTCTTCCTCAGAACGCGTTCTGATTGGCTGGTGCTGACATGGGTCAAATGAGACAGGTTTTTTAACGGTGTACTATTGAAATACTTCAATGCTGTTGCTATACACGTTTAAGTTGAAAAATGTCGATTTTATTGGTAGTTAGATTATATAAATCCTTTCACAGATCACTGAGCTATGAGCTTTCGAAATACGAGAAAGGCAAATGCGCCTTATGATACTTATGATCTTTGATACTCGTTTATACCAAACATTTCAGAAAAGTTTAATTTTGAATTATTTGAGATTATGTCACACAACTGAAAATTTTATCATAAAATTGTGATCATATTTCCGATGGAATGTAGCAAAAATTATGTTGATTCGTTAGATACAACAAGAGATATTCACGATCAAAAACTTATCACTCTCTTAGAGGGTAAATTTTGAAAAGGCGCCTCATAGTATAGTAAGTTGTATTCACGACAAAATGTATGTGTTTCAAACCATTTTCAATGATATTCATACAAATCAGCTTGTTTCTGTCAGAGGCGAAATTGAATGGCAGATTTATTAAAATCTTTGAAAACCGTTATGAGGAAAAACAGTTTGTCGCCGGTAATTTTATTCGGTGTAATGAGCGCAAAAGAAATGAAACCGGTTTTCGAATGGATTGTCTACTGGTTTCAACCTCTCGTGAGACATAATCCTACTCGCTGGGAATATAGGTGTTAACAGCACCGAACAATTGCTGTTGGAAGTGACTTTAGAGTCTTTATTGAAGACTATTTGATTGTTTCGCCAACTATAATGAACGTTCCGCTTAAATTCATAGTCCATTAAGTTTCAAAAAGTGATGAAGTAGAATGGAAATATAGATATCAATAATTAGGTATGTTTCAAGAATTCGTTAAGAATTTCAAGTCGAAAATTATGCTTGTTAATTAGCCCCATAGACAATTCATTTACGAAACGCAATAATAATTTCATTTCCCACGTAATCGAGAGCATTCAATAATTACTGGATTCCGCCCGAAATGAACATTTGAAAGCACTAACCAGACCATCATTACAACACACAAAAATCAGTGTATCCGTTCTAAGTCCTTTGAAGTGGTTTCAAATTGACGTTGATTTTTTCAGTCATTTTGTCAACTTGTTTTGAAAAAAAAACAATCAGTGAAATTCCTTGCATCATCGATAAATTAACATTTTTATATCATCCTTAAATAATTAGACGTATAAAGCAATATACTTCTTATGAGTTATAGTTACTGTTAAGGTATAAAATTTATTCTTTTTTATTATTAGTGTTTTATGTAGAAGCTTTCACAGGAAATATGAAATTTGCTTTTTTCCGAAGACGAAGCGTTTCCCAAGCTCTACCCAGGCCACAATATACAGCCACAAGTGCTGAGCAGGAGAGTGCAAAGGCACATCGAAGAGGAAGAGTGCAAAGGCACATAGAAGCAGGAGAGTGCAAAGGCACACCGGTGCGAAGGCACTTCGGTGCAGAAGCATATCGGTGCGGAGCACTAGGAAGAAGGAGACAAGACAACTCGGTCTTTCCACTGCCATACAACACGCAGGTATACACCGGTGACCTGCGCTGGTTACAGCTGGTGAAGACAAAAGAGAATCGGAAATCGTGTGGTGCTGGATGTCAGGTAGCAGTAGCATCACATCGTATTCTATCGCTACAGCGAACTTCAGCATTGTATCAGCGTCCAGATACATCCAACAACAACATCTAGAGCAACGAGGATCAACACGGCAGTGCAACAGAGATAGACAACAATTTCAAGGTAGAAGTTTTTTTATTCCTTTTGATTGAGTACTGTGTAGTGTTGGTTTTATTTTTTTTTATTTTAAAGTTTGATTCAAAATTTTAATGTGATGGGTGAATCCATGGACGTAAATCCTAGCATGAATCCTATACCCCCACGAACGAAAAAATATCAGGAGAGCTCTTCTGGGCCTTGGATAGTCTTTTTTAGACGTATATCAAAGCCATTAAATATTTTACAAATTTCTATAGGTTTGACATCACGATTCTCTTCAATCAAAGAGATCATAAAAGTGAATAACGATAAAATTCGTGTTGTAGTAAATAATTTGAAACACGCGAATGATATTGTCTCTTCGGAACATTTCACTAGAGAGTATAAAGTTTACATACCCTCCAAAGATGTCGAGATTGACGGTGTTGTTACCGAAGCGAGTCTTTCGGTAGATGATTTACTCAAGTATGGTGTTGGTCGTTTCAAGAACTCTATGCTTGAGGGTGTGAAAATACTGGAGTGCAAACAACTGTACTCAGTAGTTCATGAAGAGGGAAAGAAAGTTTATCGCCCATCAGACTCGTTTCGAGTGACATTTGCCGGGTCTGCGTTGCCGTCCCATGTCTATGTCGATAAAATTCGCCTCCCTGTTCGGCTTTTTGTTCCAAATGTAATGAATTGTACGAACTGCAAAAAATTCGGCCACACAGCTACTTACTGTAGTAATAAACCAAAATGTATTAAGTGTGAAGGGCCTCATAAAGATAATGATTGCAACAAGGAAATTGAAAAATGTATTTATTGTGGGAATAGTCCTCATGATGATATTTCAGTATGCACTGCATTTAAAGTGCACAAAGACAAAATTAAGCTTTCTTTAAAAGCACGGTCTAAGCGCACATATGCAGAAATGCTTAAAACGGTCATTGATGTCCCCCCTTTGGAAACCGAAAACGGGTTTTCAAATCTAGAGGAACCAGAGGACTCTGACTCTGACGAAAATAGTGAAGGTAATTCGTTTATCACTACCCAAGGGTCAGTTAAAAGAAAGAAGTCTTCCTCCAAATTACCAAAAAAGACACCTAAAATTTCATCTTCAAAAAAAGATCCCCGTGTTAAACAAAAAAAGTCAAAACCAAAGACTGTGCCTCCTGGTTTGTCAAATTCACAAACCAATCCAGGATCTAGCACAGAAAAAGATAATAATCCAGTGGGCTCCATTTCACAGCCACCAACAGGATCACTGAAGTTTTCGGAAATTGTTGAATGGATTTTCTCAGCATTCAATATATCTGAACCCTTAAAGACCCTCATAATGGCATTCCTTCCAATAGCTAGAACCTCATGTCCAATCACTACACGTTAGACGCACATTTCCTTCGAATTGGGCTCTCCGAGACTAATCATTGTGCTTGCGGAGAAGGTTATCGGGATATTGATCATGTCGTTTGGACATGCGTGGAGTATCGTGATGTCAGATCTCAACTAATAAATTCTTTGCGTACCCAAGGTAGACTATCCAATGTCCCAGTTCGAGACATTCTTGCTTGTCGTGACCTTTCATAAATGAAACTTATTTATCATTACATAAAGAAAATTGGAATTTCAATTTAATAAAGGCCCCTTTTAAGACTTAGTTCTGATTCCAGCTGCGTCCATGAGTTCAACCAATAGCTAAATTAGAATAAAAATTATGTAATGATACAAACAAACTCGAAACAGTTTATGAAATTATCAACAAAATGTCTGAAAATAACAGCTTATTTTATAATTTATAGAAGTTAATCTTCAAATAATATTTCCGAGTAGATTTCATAATTATTGACGAGTTACCTAAGATGATATTTAAGTAATAAGAGGAATATGTTTTAATAAATTCAAATCGTTGTGACTATGTTAGAATTAAATTAGGATAAGAATTTTATGTAAAAGTGATGCTACGGCGAAGAAAAACTTATGTAAACTGCCTTAAGAAATAAACGTATTTATGAAAAAAAAAATATAAATCTGGGGCACGCTCCGAATTCAGCTGCAAATTTTCGTAATCTAGATCAAAAATACAGGTCATAAATTTAGTTCTAGAAGTAAGGAACTGAAGTTATTTTTAGAATTTTCCAAATTGCGTAATAGAACTAAATTCTGAACTTGAATTCCAAGTTTTGATATAGGAACTGAATTCAGTTCCAGCATCTAGTTCCAGAAATTATGTTCACAATTTAGTTCCAACATGTAGGTTCTGAATTCTGGGAATGAATGCTGAAACTGAATTGAATTCAGGACTCTGGTTTTCAATTCAGTTTCTAAAAGTTATGTGTTCAGACCTAATATTTAGTTTCAGAATCCAGATCTAAAATTCATATCCTGAATTTTGTTCATGAATTCTGAAAAATCCTAAATCATAAATCTGGATTTGAGTCCCTGAATAAGGAACTAAATTTGAAACCATTTTTAAAATCCAAAAATAGTTCAAGAGTCATAGTTTTAAATTCTGAACCTGTAATCTAGAACTAAATTTTTAAATAGAAGTATGAAACTAAATTCCTTATATTCCTTATATTACATTTTGGTGGGGAAAGGGTTCCAATCAGCTTTTTACAGCCCTGTCCAAAATGTATTGCCCTCCCCGTTAATTTGTATCAGGCCGAATTAGCGCATGCGCGCCATATAAACGCCTCTTTCAATATGAGGAAATTACATTGTTACCCAGCAGTTTCTATTATTTCTTCATGTTGGTTTTCTTACCTTTGTTCATAGTTTGTATTCTGTTTTACCTTAATTCCAGTGTTCTATTCAGCTGTGATTCGTGTCTTTTTTTGTCATTTTTCACTCCGTACTTTTGCTGGCATGTTGTGTTGCTTCCAATATTCCTTTCTAATTCTTTCAGCATTTTCGTATTTCTTGTTCCTCATCCAGTCATCCGTTTCCAAAAAAAAAAAAAAAAAAAATTAGTGTTTCATTGATCTTTGTAGGGCAGCTCATCATGGTTTGACGGATAAGAACTGAGGCCTTTTTTTTTATTTAAATGATAATAACACTTGGGTTTAATAGTATTGCTACAGCATGTTCACATTTCGTTATCTTCGGTTGATTCTTGACAGTATATTACCATCCGCTCAGGCACTTTTGAACATCTGGTACACTGACTCGCAATCGAAATGTGTCACAACCAATTTGATACAACACACCCGAGGGAACGGTATAATGTATGTTGTACACACAAAAACACTTACATACACACAGGCACATACGCATACACACATGCATACATACCTACATGTATTCCACAAGCAAGCATCACAACATTGAGTTACTATTTCTATTCTAATAGATTCTAACTAAAATTTGTGTGCCAATAGTCATCTCATTAGTAGAGTCACCATGTTATTTTACCGATTACTCGACTTTCAAGAAATTTATTGAGATAAAATCGAATGCAAAATCTTTGCCTCGTCTGTAAGAAGCAATGGAACATAAAAGTAGTTCAGAAATGATTCAATACTGCTGTTTTAACGAACAAAAAAAAAAAAAAAGCTCCAGATTTCATGTTATTCTTGAAATTAATCTATCAAACAGAGATAACAGATCTCACTCTAACTAATGGTTTTCGTACATGAAATGACTAATGGATTTGAGATGAATGGGGGTACCGTTACCCAATTTCTATCTCTTCTATTGGTCGATCGTTAGTCCTGAGCTGAAACGGTGGCCTTTATTACCGTTCTTGCATGCACTCACTCTTACATTTCATTCACACATCATCTCACCCATCAGGTCCCAAACGATACATCCTCACAATATAAACTGGATGAACATCGTTTGACAGCTATCAGTGGTTTGCTCATTGGTTCGGTCATTATTATTTTATTATATTCTACAATATTCTATTTCATTCCACAGTATTCCATGGTACACAAACCACCAATAAACGTCAAAGATGGATTCGATTTACCGTTCATTTATTGTCATCGTGTGAAACCCAATTGGGATACGTTTACTCTACTTAATTTTCACTTCACACTGGTAATAAGGGCCGGTAGTATGAAAATAAAACATAAAAAAGAGCTCAGTTAAGCCCTACCGGCCTCTCCAACCCCGGATGTTGGAGCGTAATGCAATCAACATCTTATTCAAGTCGTTCCATATATTATTCATTTAATTCAATTATGAAACTAAAAACTGTAACGCATATCTTTATCAAATTGTAACGCTAATTGATTGTATGTGATGATGTTTGCAATACCGTCAAGCCCACCAACCAAAGGGAGGGAAGTATGAAACTAAATTCGGAACTTAAAATTAACTTCAAAATTCAGGTCGACCAGAATCTAGTTTCTGAGATTAGTTCTTGAATTTAACTAAAAATTCAGTTCTCTGCTACTGCAGGTTTACTGCTAGCCACGACGGCCGAATGCGAAGAAGAGCTACATTGATTTCACCTGAGCATTTGAAGTTTTTACCACCTCATTATTACTGATGTTGGTGGAAGAACCTCAGCACGATATCCAATTCCTTCTAACGTACTAGAAAAAATGAGCAATTATCGGTCAAGATTTACCTTTTACACTCGGCCAGTAGAACATCGAAACTGATATGTGCCTGACTACCTCAAAACCGTCGTCCTGGTGCGAAAAGGGCAAGCAAACGTGATGAGTTTTCCTCATTGTTTCCAAAAGTTTGAGAAAACATAGATTTTAAGTTATCTATGGATATTTTACACTGTTGAAAATTTAATCACAAGTTCCTGATTATATTTCTGATAGCATGAAGGAAAAATTATGTTGTTGCGTTAATTATAACAAGAGATATTCACGATCAAAAACTTATCACTCTTCTTGAGGGTAAATTTTGAAAAGGCGCCCCATAGTAAAGTAAGTCGTATTCACGACAAAACTATTCTGTTGTGTTAGAAACAAATTGAAATTGGAAAATATATCTATAGCAAAATGTTCTCAAATACGTTCTCGTATGACTTCCAGGTGTAATAATCAATTTACCAAAGTTTCATCACATCCAATTTCAGGAACACTATTCATCATAACTGAACAAAAAGAATGTGAAAATGTGCTCACAGTAAAAGAAAAAATCTGATTATATCAACTTCCGAATTCGCTAGTGCCCACGGCTTTTGGAAACCGAAACGCAGACCGAACAGAATGATATCTAAGGAAAAAAAATCCGTGGAATTATAGAACGATTTCGAAGATTATAAGTTCTTCCTACCGCCAACGGCCAACGACAGAGGCAGCGAAATGATTGAAAGCAACATGCAACCACTATCGAGAAATATCTAAAGCAAAGGGGAGAAAAAAAAAATCAATCGACTTAATCTCCCTGAAAGCTTTCCCATCGTCGAAGACCAGTCGATTTTGACGGGATTTCGCATCGAGCAGGAAACGCAAACAGAAATGAAAGCCGCTCGGAAAATGTGCATCGGTTGGATTAAGTTCTGGTGCCGGAAACGAAGCCAAAATGGGTTTGTTGCGCTCAGCTACCGATTCTGTGGATAATTAATCAGATGCTGATGCACTGTTGATGTTCTTACCTACATCCCGGATCAGTCACGTACCCAGAGTGGGGGGGGGGGGTCCGAGGGGCCCTGGCCCCTTCCGAAATTAAAAACAGATACATAATTATTTAGAAGGTCTCAGACATGTGTTACAGAAACAACAAGACAGTAAACGTAAAGAAATGTGATACAATATAAATTCCAGTGGGAAAGTTTAAAGTGTCTGTTAAAAACACCCGTAAAAGGCACACCAAGAATTAGATACATAAGCAATCTTTAGTAACATTATTTTTTTTATCTTTGGGCCCCTCCAGAAACGAAATCCTGGGTACGAGCCTGTCCGGGATGGCAACTGGTACGAGTGTAAACAAACAATCCGTGCTGCAGTTTTCGTTTGACGTAGTGCGCCCGAATCTACGACCGTCCGAACTGAGTTCGAAGTTTATTGAAGAGAGTCGAATTTCTGTGATTGTGTTGGATTGGTCGAAGATGCTATTTAAATGCAATGGAAATAATGAAGAGACTGGAGGACTGGAGTTGCTTGGCTTTTCAAATATTCCACTTGCCGGCTTGAACGTAAAAACAACTCGACTGGAATCAAGATAATTACTTCTGGCACGTTGAACCTTTTGTTTGCTGAATTGTAATCAATATTTGCTATCCAGTATCTATTCTTTCCGAGTGGTATAATTTCATTATGCTATTGTATTGTAATTGATGGTATTATCGCTAATCAGTCACCCGTTGTTAGCTGTCAATAGCATATCAATTTGGGTGAGACACATCGACTTGAAAAATTAAACATATGTGATTCTTCAAACATTCAAACGAGACTGTCAAGGCCTTATACATGATCGATTCATGTTGTAATAATTTTATTTTATAGAGCTATTGCAACAATACTCAACTCGTTAGTAGTAATAAGATCGAATATAATATCTTGTTGTAATAAGATCGAATATAATATCTTCGTTTCGGCTCCAAGAAGCAATACAGCAATAGCAAAATAGTTTGACAATTGTGCAACGCGGAAACTCGAATCGAATGCACCTTTTTTCACCTTACCCTTTGAGTCATTTAATCGAAGAAAGACATCAGTTTTCACTCTAACTTATGGTTTTTTTTTCCATAAATACGTTTATTTCTTAAGGCAGTTTACATAAGTTTTTCTTCGCCGTAGCATCACTTTTACATAATATTCTTATCCTAATTTAATTCTAACATAGTCACAACGTTTTGAATTTATTAAAACATATTCTCTTATAGCTTCAATATCATCTTAGGTAACTCGTCATTAATTATGAAATCTACTCGGAAATATTATTTGAACCAAACGATTAACTTCTATAAATTATAAAATAAGCTGTTATTTTCAGACATTTTGTTGATAATTTCATAAACTGTTTCGAGTTTGTTTGTATCATTACATAATTTTTATTCTAATTTAGCTATTGGTTGAACTCATGGACGCAGCTGGGATCAGAACTAAGTCTTAAAAGGGGCCTTTATTAAATTGAAACTCCAATTTTCTTTATGAAATGATAAATAAGTTTCATGTATGAAAGGTCACGACAAGCAAGAATGTCTCGAACTGGGATATTGGATAGTTTACCTTGGGTACGCAAAGAATTTATTAGTTGAGATCTGACATCACGATACTCCACGCATGTCCAAACGACATGATCAATATCCCGATAACCTTCTCCGCAAGCACAATGATTAGTCTCGGAGAGCCCAATTCGAAGGAGATGTGCATCTAACGTGTAGTGATTGGACATGAGTCTGGACATCACACGAATGAAATCCCTACTCACATCCAGTTTCCTGAACCATGCCTTTGTCGATATTTTCGGAATAATTGAGTGCATCCACCGACCCAGATCATCTCTATCCCAAGATGCTTGCCAGCTGGCAAGTGTTCTTTGGCGAGACGAACTATAGAATTCGTTGAAAGCAATCGGTCGCTCATAAATTTCACCCTCAATAGCACCACGTTTGGCTAAATTATCGGCTCTTTCATTGCCTGGAATGGAGCAATGAGCCGGGACCCAGACTATAGTGATTAGATAATTATTATTCAATATGTCGTTCAGACACTGTTTTATTTTACCCAAGAAAAACGGTTCATTTTTGCCAGCAGCGATTGAGCGAATGGCTTCAATTGCACTCAGACTATCTGTGAAGAGGAAATAATGGTTTGGAGATAATGTGACGATTACACTCAAACTATAATGAACTGCTGCTAGCTCTGCTATATAAACAGATGCAGGTTCTTGAAGCCTAAATGAGGCCGAAACATTATTGTTGAACATACCAAACCCTGTCGCTTCTTCAATTCGCGATCCGTCCGTGTAAAACATTTTCTCAGAGTCAATATGCCTGAACTTACTTGAAAATATTTTTGGGATTTCCGTCGAGCGTAGATGATCCGGGATTCCACGCACTTCGCGCTGCATGGATGTATCGAAAAATAAAGTTGAGTCAGGGGCACTTAGGATGCTGACACGGATAGGAATATATCTTGAAGGGTTGATTTCCTGTGACATATGGTTAAAATATACTGTCATAAATTTTGTTTGAGATCGAAGCTCGACTAGTCGTTCGAAATTATTAATTACCATGGGATTCAGCACCTCACATCTTATTAGCAGGCGTGATGAAAGCTCCCAAAATCGATCTTTTAATGGAAGAACTCCCGCCAGAACTTCAAGACTCATTGTATGTGTCGAATGCATGCACCCTAAAGCAATTCGCAAACAACGATACTGAATTCGCTCCAGTTTGATAATATGAGAGTTTGCAGCGGAACGAAAGCAAACGCATCCATATTCCATCACTGAAAGTATCGTTGTCTGATACAATTTTATTAGATCTTCCGGATGAGCACCCCACCAAGATCCTGTTATTGTTCGAAGAAAATTTACTCTTTGTTGGCATTTTGTTATCAGAAACCTAATGTGTCCTCCCCACGTGCATTTGGAATCGAACCACACCCCGAGGTATTTAAAAGTTAAAACCTGTTGGATCATTCTTCCCATCATATGGAGCTGAAGCTGCGCGGGATCATGCTTTCTTGAAAAGACGACTAACTCTGTTTTCTCCGCAGAGAATTCGATACCAAGATGAACAGCCCAATCGGACAAGTTATCTAAGGTATCTTGCAATGGTTTATGCAGATCAATAGCTTTGGGCCCAGTAACTGAAACCACGCCATCATCTGCCAATTGCCTTAGTGTACATGGGGTTACTAGACAGCTGTCAATGTCATTCACGTAAAAATTATAGAGGAGCGGACTGAGGCATGAGCCTTGCGGGAGACCCATGTAGCTAATTCTGAATGTTGCCAAATCGCCATGTGAAAAATACATGCACTTCTCTGACAAAAGGTTGTGCAAATAATTATTTATAACCGCTGGAAGTCCATGTTGGTGGAGCTTGTCTGAAAGAACATCAATGGAAACTGAATCAAATGCTCCTTTAATGTCTAAAAATACAGATGCCATTTGTTGCTTTTGAGCGAAGGCAATTTGGATGTCAGACGAAAGTAATGCAAGGCAATCATTCGTCCCTTTATTTCTACGGAAGCCAAACTGAGTATCTGACAACAAACCGTTCGTCTCGACCCAAGTGTCGAGACGTCGTAGAATAATTTTTTCGAACAATTTTCTGATGCAGGACAACATCGCAATGGGTCTATATGAGTTGTGATTGGAAGCTGGTTTCCCCGGCTTTTGAATGGCGATAACTTTCACTTGTCTCCAGTCAGGCGGAACAATATTTTGCTCAAGAAACTTGTTGAACAATTCCAACAAACGTCTTTTTGCGAGGTCGGGCAGATTCTTCACCAAGTTGAATTTAATTCTGTCCAACCCAGGGGCGTTATTGTTACAAGACAAGAGTGCTATAGAAAATTCCATCATTGAAAATGGTTTATTAATAAAACCATTATTTGGAGGAGATTCCCGTATAATGCTTTGCGTAGGAACTGAATTTGGGCAAACTTTCCTAGCAAAGTCAAATATCCATCGGTTCGAGTATTCATCACTCTCATTGCCCACGTTACGATTCCTCATTCGTCTGGCCGTATTCCAAAGAGTGCTCATTGAGGTTTCTCTTGACAAACCTTCGACAAAATGTCTCCAATAGCTACATTTCTTGGCCCGAAGTATGCTCTTGTACTTGGTTTCTAAAACCATAAGTTTTTCAAAATTCTGAGGAGTTCCTCCTCCCCGTTTTAGAAACGTCTTGCAAGCATTTTGTTTTGCGAGTTTAGCCTCAGAGCACTCTTTGTCCCACCAGGGGTTGGGAGGCCTTCTGTTAGTCGTTGGCCCAGGAAAGCGTTTAGTTTGGGATTGTTCTGTTGCCTCCAGAATCGAACAAATGAGGAAGTCATATTCTTCAAGTGGAGGGAGCTCTTCCATTGAATTCAAAATACTAGAGATTCTACTTTGGTATTTAATCCAGTCGATATTTTTTGTCAAATCATATGGAATACTAGCTGAATTAGCAATACATTTGTTACAGCTAATTGAGATGATGATTGGTAAATGATCGCTACCGTGTAAATCAGGCAGTATTTTCCAGGTGCAATCTAGTCGAATTGATGTTGAGCAAAGAGATAGATCTAATGCACTTGGGCGTGCAGGAGGTCTTGGGATCCGTGTCATGCTACCCATATTTAATACCGTCATGCTAAAATTGTCACAAATGTTTTGTATTAAAGATGATCTGCTATCATTGTAAACGGAACCCCACATCATTCCGTGCGAATTTAAATCCCCCAGAATCAATCGTGGAGCAGGAAGGGCTTCAACCATTTCATTAAGCTGTCGCTGTCCAACTTGTGCTTTTGGAGGAATATAAACCGAAGCTATGCAAATATCTTTGCCTTTAATGTTTATTTGGCAAGCAACAACTTCTATACTAGAAGTTGAAGGGATGTTTAATCTATAAAAGGAACAGCATTTCTTAATTCCCAAAAGCACTCCACCATACGGAGAGTCTCTATCGAGACGTATAATGTTAAAATCATTAAAATTTAAAGCTATGTTTGAAGTGAGCCATGTTTCGCATAAAGCAAATACATCACATTTTTGACTATGCAATAAAATTTTAAATGAATCAAGTTTTGGCATGATGCTTCGACAATTCCACTGCAGGATAACTTATGGTTTTAGTATATGAGATAAATAGTAAACTATTGCAGGCTCCATATGCCTAGGGATGCTCAAATCAATTCGAAACTACCGTTTTGTTCTAGGGGTGCAATTTCCAATTTGTTTAGGCATGAAACCTCAATCTTTTCTACGTACCAACAGTTTACAAAACCTAATAATACAATTCACCACTTAATAACTAACATAACTTACTCTAGACGCTCGATAAAATGTAATTTCCGTGACAGGTATAGCATGATGGGTTAGTCGATGCCTTGCATGCAACCGACCTGGGTTTGATTCCCACACATAGGGTCCGGAAGTTTTTCTAGTGTAATCAAATGATCTTATGATTGATCGCTTTCGAACAAAAGTAATCACCGAGTACTTGGAGGCGTTCAAAATCATCCTGTTATTGAAACACCAATTTGTGAAATTGCAGAAACGTAACATCCGAGAGGTTTCTAACTATGTAGAATGGTTTACAATTGTCAGAATACGATGGCTTGAAGCATTGAATCGAGAGATTCACATCGTCCAAATTTAATAGAAATAAATATGGTCCGAAATGACTTCCGTGAAGTACACCAAATATTCGATTTTGACGGCCATTTGTCGACCAGTGAAGTAAGATTTAAACCAAACTCAAATAAATGCAAAGCAATTCATTTGAAGGGATTAGATTATCTAAGGGTTATCGTTTTCTTCTGATTTTCTAAAGATTTTGTTAAATCCTAACAAACGATCGATTTTGTAATCTTTAGATGTTCTAGGTGTGTTCTAATCGATGAAAAAATTGTTAACCGTTCAAAGTTATACAAAAATATATTCATTTTAGAAGTGAGATGATACCTTTTTTATAGATTAGAAAACTGTGACTAGAAAGAATGGTAATCGATTGGGATAAAATATATACTGAAATAAACAGGACAGTTTCAATAAATATAGATATTCTCTGGAATATAAATGGTGATTTTTTTGCTGGTATCTTTTTGGCAACACTGTTTTCGGTAGATCACGCGTGAATCAAGTCTTGCATCATTGTCAAACTTGTTCTGTTTGGTCAATAATTTAAACATGAATCGTCGTTTGGCACTGGAAAAGTGGGAGGAAGATCCACTTTGTTATCGAAAAATTGTGTCATTTCCGGTTGAATGAATATGTCAACAAGCAAATTGCCGCATCAGAAATGAAGATTAGCCAGAAGCATTGCAAGATCTATCAATGCATCCGAGTCACTGATTGGTGTGGATTATGGGTCGGTGGCATTATTCGTGAAATACGTTATACGTAGATATTATGTCAAAATTGGACCTTGTGCTTGAGCCATCTGAAGCGGAACCGCGGCCAACAATCTGCTTGAAATCATCTCCAAACATTGAATTATGTTGATCGTTCCATCGATTCCAACTAAGATTCAATTATCTCAAATTTGTTGTGTTTTTTTTTAAATCAAACCCTACACCTTTTAAAAATTACCCTTTATTTGGGTGATGTGAGAATGGTATCGATATGAGTTTGTGCGATATGAAATTTTTGTTTTTTTTCGGTCGTTGCAGTTGAAGAAAGTTACAATCCAGGCCCGTGCGCAGGAATCATTCAAGGGGTGGGCTCAAGGGAGGATTCAAGAGAGAGAGGGGAGGTTCAAGGGTGATGGGGATTCAAGGAAGGGAGGCGGTTTCTAAAGGTGGGGCAGGAGGAAAAAATTGGACGAAATATCAAGTTATTTGCACTTCTATATAATAAGTAGCCCATTGTTCGTGGATATTAATGTTTAAAAAATCCCCTGCGCACGGGCCTGTTACAATCGATTTAATTATAAAAATGTATGGGAATTTGAAGATAATACAGAATTTGCGATGAAAGGTTTATGTTAAATTTTCAGTTAAGTTTAGATTTGCAATTTTTTTTGACAATATCTGTCAATACATGGAAACTATACGCTGAAGTCTTTTTTATGCGAGTTTTCGTACCACATAAAAAAACTCATAAAAAAACCGCATAACTCTGAAAATTCGCATAAAAAACCGCATAAAAAAGATAGTGTATATGGTTTCATGTTTAGGTACTTCTACGTAAAGCCAATCAAACAAGCAATAAATTGTGAAATTCTGTTGTCTATTCATGGAGATATCGATATTTTGGTGTAGTCATATATCAATAGTAGGGGTTTTGAACGAAGCACGATGAAATGTCGCTTGGAATCAAAATTAGACATAATTTTCAACACAGTTTTTTTTCTGAGTGATTGAAAGATTGAATACAGTACTACTCTTCAGCAAATTATATCGGTCGATTTGTTTATAGCACTGTGCCTTTTTTGGAAAAATCATTGCTCGGTTGTGACGTGTTAAAACTTTTATTGGAAATTGCATAAATCTCCAAATTCAAAGTGATAACCCATACATGTTTATAACAAAATCGATTGAACTGTCTTCAACTACAACCACCAATAAAACGAAATTATCATATCACTCAAATATGTTCAAGAAAATATGAATATGCATTGAAATTGTCCGGTTCATTCTAATAAATATTTTATCCTATATATTCAAACAGAGCAATCGATTACCATACTTTCTAGTCACAATTTTTGAGAAACAAACGAATATTGATGAGGAGCCATAAAAAAGGTATCGTCTCACTGCTAGGTGGTTTAAAACGAGAGCGGGTCATTTCGCCAAAATTCATCTCGCCGAAAGTCGTTTCGTCGAATGGATCATTTCGCCGAAAGAGTAATTTCTAATGCATAACATAATTTATTTGCACTTAGTTATCGGTGAATACCGCGAACAATTGCCTGGTAAAATCAGCAGTTTTTATAAATTTTTGAATAAACCCATAAAAATTCTTCAAGTCTTTCTGGATTTTTTCAAAACTACGATTTTAGATCAACAAAACGGGAGTAAACATAATCATTTTACATTTGTCTTATTTTTAATCAGTTCCAACCACGATATTAAGACTAATGAGGAATTCGGTGAAATGACCATTTCGGCGAAATGACTCTTTCAGCGAAATGGTATTCGGTAAAATGGCTTTCTGCAAAATTACCCTGATCCATTTAAAACAGGTTTTAGGTTTAGAAAGCAATCTGCAGCAGCGAATCATTTCCGCCCTTCTCATATAGAAAGATAATGCAATCATTGCGAAAACTGATTTTTAAACCGAGGCCGAGATTTTCATATACCATTCGCATCAGTTCGTCGAGATCAGTACATGTCGGTGCGTGTGCGTGTATGGAATACTTTTATTCGTTCTCTCTATTCATCTTTTAACAAAACTACGAACACTTACGCAAAATCAAATTACTACACTGCGATATACGGAACAGAAGATTGGTGCAACAGCTTTTACCTGATGTGCTACGATGCATCAAACGAAATCGGTATTGTTTTCCAACCAGGCACGCTGCATTCGAACCCAGTCACTTCATCCGAGAGAATCACGATTCTTATATTGCTCCGTTTTGCTCAAGTGGTTTTTCGTCAGGATTATACTAAGCAAAGGTTTCGTGTTTGCGTGGCTACTTATAAACGTAGCCGGATTGTGTTGAGGCTGGCATGACATTTTTGTCATTTTTACGCCTCCACCTTCACCAACTTTCCCTTTTTCGACAAACCTATTCAATGATTTAGGAGTCTCAGAATATGAGCGGGATATCGTTCTTTGAACGCGAACACTTCCGAACGGAGTTCTTTTACAATTCGACTGATAGAGCTGGCAATTTTTGTCTATGTTGACGCATGGGATACTATGATTGATGCTGCATGGGTTTCGTCAGTGCGAGTGAACCCATGAAAAATCGATTTTTGTCCTTTTTGCCTTTCTCATATAGAAAGGTTATGCAATCGCTTTACAACCGAGGCCAGGATGGCCGAGTTTCATATACCATTCGACTCAGTTCGTCGGGATCACAAAATGTATATATGAGATGACTGAACCGATTTTCAAATGAAAGGTCTTGTGACCTCATACATTTTTTTTTTATTTCATTTTGGATTCGAATTCCGGTTCCGGAATTGCAAGAAAATATGTGCAAATTTATTAAAAAATACACTTTCAATTTTCTCGAAAATGTATTAACCGATGTTCACAAACTAAGAAGCAAATAAAAGGTCTTAAAATCCTTTAAAAAGTTCCTGAAAAGTTCATCCAGATCTGACTTCCAGTTCCGGTACTACAGTGTGATTAGTAAAAATTTACAATTTCAGTCGTATTCTTTCACAAGCGATGGCGAGACGAGGTGCACATTTTTATAAAATTTACTGCTATATTCATCAAGTTAGTTAGTGAATTTTTTTTCATAAATACGTTTATTTCTTCAGGCAGTTTATATAAGTTTTTCTTCGCCGTAGCATCACTTTTACATAAAATTCTTATCCTAATTTAATCCTAACATAGTCACAACGATTTGAATTTATTAAAACATATTCCTCTTATTACTGAAATATCATCTTAGGTAACTCCTCATTAATTATGAAATCTACTCGGAAATATTATTTGAACCAAACGATTAACTTCTATAAATTATAAAATAAGCTGTTATTTTCAGACATTTTGTTGATAATTTCATAAACTGTTTCGAGTTTGTTTGTATCATTACATAATTTTTATTCTAATTTATCTATTGGTTGAACTCATGGACGCAGCTGGAATCAGAACTAAATCTTAAAAGGGGCCTTTATTAAATTGAAACTCCAATTTTCTTTATGAAATGATAACTAAGTTTCATGTCTGAAAGGTCACGACAAGCAAGAATGTCTCGAACTGGGACATTGGATACCCGAGTAAAGTCTAACATCAAAATTAGAACAAATTGATATTTAGTTATGATAGCAACATCATATTGAAATCCTAATATGATATCGACTCATAAAATTTTCAATTAATATCACATTATGTTATCATTTTGCTGTCTAAAGGCAAAAGTTTAGTGAAACTCAAAAAATGAAAATATTAAAATCAACAACTTAGTGAATCCATTGAAATTGAACAAATTTCAAATGGCAGCACAAAAATACAAAGTTAAGTTTCAATGGAAGAATTATTCCTTCAATCCTTTGTTACCTTTTACAAAAATGCTTTTACATCCTGCCGAAATCCTGCCGTTGACCGCAACCATAACCGCGAAGGAACCATTTTTTTTTCAACATTTTAACAACTTCTACTAAAATAATGCTCTTTCTTTTTAACCACGAGAATATTGGTGTCAAACCAGGAATTTGATATGAGAAATATATTTGACGTCATCGATTTCTTTCTAGATACGTTAAGTATCCGTTCCTGTAACAATTTTTGCGTTCAGTTTAAAAAAAATGTTTCGATATTTGTAATCATACGACGTCGCGAAGTTCATTCCAAAGTTTTTAGACCATTATTTTCATTGCATCCAGAAATCGGGGACCTGGATGGCAAAAATAATGTACTCGCCAAACCCGTTCTGAAAATACCCATAACTTTATATCCAACAGTATGGAAAAATTAATTGTTTACGAAGTTCGAACATCGAACATTGAATGTCTCAGATTTCAGAATCTAGAGCTAATTCTTAATAATACTTTAGTGGCTTAGAGGAGCCACCAAGAGAATACATGTTTGATTTGTATATTCCTAAGTAGTCCATAAACTATGTAGAAGACACTCGTCAAAACAATTCTCACTCCTAGTTATAAATGCTTAGAACTTTATATACTTGCTAACGCTAGATGTTATGAGAAGTGTTTTATCAATCATCTAATAGATCTTGGAACTTGATTACACATTTCTAAAGAAATCGTCTAACTAAATCATTATAATTTTGAGTCATAGGACTAATTCTGCATCAAATGATTGTAAATTATAAGTCTACACAAGAACTAAAAATTTACTGAAGAGATTCTAGTTCTATCTGTGATCAGAAGCGAGATAATCGTTCATTGTCCCAATTAGTCGAAAAAAACAAATGATCTGGAATACCTTATTGCCGGATTCTTAATTCACGTTCCCTGTGTTGTAGAAGACTCCACTGTAAAACGTTCGGTCTTCAGATCCTCTAAATTCGTATTTCAAAGTGATTACATGTTCGAGTTGTGTGAGATCAAGTAGATAACTCAATTTAATGTTATAATGTTTGAATGCTACAGCTTTGGATATGAGAAGGATAAAGAGAACATTTTCATACTGTGCTCAAATAGCCACACTGCTATTCACAGTGGATGCGGGACGGAAGCGACGCAACGAGTGTGCATTGACAGAAACTACCTGCATACAACTTTGTGAAACAACACTGCTTGTCATATAACCGAACATTTTACATCTCCTGACAGCTAGCACTTACAGTCCATAGCAATCGCAAAAAGTTCGCATTCCTAAACATCTAAGTTCGAAACCGGTTTCTCTCCGCGGTAGTGTGGAGATTGCATGAAATTTTTTTTCTTGCTTACGACTAATATGGAGATTGCATAAAATCTTTTTTCTTGCTTGCGAGTAATATCGCCTAAATGTATACTATCCCGGACCTTCTTTGGCTGTTCTATTTTTAGATTATGCTCGTGACGTGTCATTTCGACAAAATCTACATCATATTAAGTTTTCAATGTGCTTTCACTGAGAGCAAAACTAGTTTCCAGTTTGATGTCACACAGCATTTTTTTTTGCTTTCAATTTTGATCTTTTAACCGTTAAAACGACCAAAACGATAGCAAATCAAGTAATCGATATATACGAACAGCACAACATCAAATTGAGTTTTCTTTTTAATCTCACACTCTACTAGGGTAGTCTACCTTGGGTACGCAAAGAATTTATTAGTTGAGATCTGACATCACGATACTCCACGCATGTCCAAACGACATGATCAATATCCCGATAACCTTCTCCGCAAGCACAATGATTAGTCTCGGAGAGCCCAATTCGCAGGAGATGTGCATCTAACGTGTAGTGATTGGACATGAGTCTGGACATCACACGAATGAAATCCCTACTCACATCCAGTTCCCTGAACCATGCCTTAGTCGATATTTTAGGAAGAATTGAGTGCATCCACCGACCCAGATCATCTTTATCCCAAGAAGCTTGCCAGCTGGCAAGTGTTCTTTGGCGAGACGAGCTATAGAATTCGTTGAAAGCAATCGGTCTCTCATAAATTTCACCCTCAATAGCACCACGTTTGGCTAAAATATCCGCTCTTTCATTGCCAGGAATGGAGCAATGAGCCGGGACCCAGACTATAGTGATTAGATAATTATTGTTCAATATGTCGTTCAGGCACTGTTTTATTTTGCCCAGGAAAAATGGTTCAGTCTTGCCAGTCATGTTTGAGCGAATGGCTTCAATTGCACTCAGACTATCTGTGAAGAGGAAATAATGGTTTGGAGATAATGTGACGATTACACTCAAACTATAATGAACTGCTGCTAGCTCTGCTATATAAACAGATGCAGGTTCTTGAAGCCTAAATGAGACGAGTTAGTGAACATCAGTGCTTGGAAAACGAATGAACCGAATTAGAGTGAATATCCTTCATACGCTTCTTGGTTCATGAATGTACTAGCAACTGAACCATTCATTATTCACCTCTGGTCTGATGGATTTGGTTCACATTTGTTTGTGTTTGTGAATTAACGCACTACTGCACGTGGAAGGTGGGCGTATAGAAGTGGCATTAGTTGCTCATTCTCTTCCACATTACAAGGCGAAGCTACGAGCGAATATCGTTCGTTCTGCATCGTAAGCAGCCACGGCTTGGAGAACGAATGAACCTAAATATGAAAAGTTCTTTTTAGTTTCCCTTTCACATTTGGTGTATATTGATCAAACTTCGCTCGCATTCGCATTTTTGTTTGAGCTTTAATAGTATCAGGATTGTTGTGATGGCTATGGCTACAAAAAGCAAAAATCGTTCCTCAAAGGGACCAACATTGAAGCAAAAAGTGCTAAGTATTATAAGAGAGCCAATGAGAGATTATAAATAATATCAATCCCACTGCCGCTAATTTTAGTTCTAAGTACTGTTAAATGTTCATACGGCAGATAAATTATTTTTAATTCTGATTCATGAATGTCCACCAGTGCTTGCAAATGCTTGGTGCTTGCTTTAAACAGCACACACATTGAAGCAAACCGTATTGCGCAACATTATCGATCAAGCTTATCATCTTCCGAAATGAGAGAAATATGCTTCAGTGCAGTGCCCATTCATTACGAAACTTTCCTTATTCCGTACACTTGAAGGAACACAAGCTCATACTGACTCAAAAACATGAATTATAGCTACTGGTAGTGAAAGATGATGTGGAAAGTCTGTTATACAGCAGCGTGAAACTTTCTAACATTAATTTTTTTTTGCTTAAATACTTTAATGATATAAATTATTATTACATTTAAATTCAACAGTATTCTTTGATGATGAATGGTTCACCAGCGATAGTGTGCTTGAATCACTTATACTACCGATGAATTACTTGAACGAATTGCCTATATTTGAGAGAAAAGAGAATACTGCATACTCTTTTTCAGAAAGGTTCAATAGTATTAAACGTAATACGGCACGCTCGTCGGCAAGTATGTATGGAATGGTTCGCTCTCCAATCTGTTCGCTCGTGTATATTTCCTACATCGAAACCGGTAACTCAGTCTGTTGGTATGAGTGCTGTAGCTGCGCTCAACCGTTTTGTTGCAAGTCCCTCGCATTGATGAATGAATGGTGAAAGCTCTGGTGAATATATAACACTACTTTTTTATTACTAGTCCCCGGTTTCCACTTCCGAAAGCACCGATAATAGTAAAGAAAATCTCCAAAAACGGAACTCACTTCGATTTCTCAGCAACGGTTAAGCCGACTTTCACGAATCATGATTCAAATTAAAGCTCTCATTGTCTTTAAACATACTGTGCAATTTCATTCTGATCCGACTTCCGGTTCCTAAATTTTAGGGCGATGAGTGTCAAAACATTCAAATCGTCATTCAAAATGACGATGAAAAACTGGTACGCGTCGGTAAGTGCGGCTTTGCTCCGTTCGCAACGTGCTTTGTTTATGCATGACACATTAAAAATTATATATTCATGTGAAAAAATTGTAACTTTTTCTTTTATTCAATTTGTACCTAATTGTTAGTGTTATTATAAGATCATGATAGTTTACGCAATCACTTGAAAAATTGACTAGTGAAAAATGGCCCAGAGGAGTGTTCTATATCATTTGACACAGTTCATCGAGCTGAGCAACGTACGTGTCTGTGCGTGTATGTGTGTAAGTGTCAAATAATGTCAGTCATAAAATAAAAAATCTCGTAGTACCATAGGTTGCTATACAATTTCACACCGTTATTTAAAGCGATGGTGCAAAAAGGGTAAAATGCTTCTAGATTTGTCTCAAAACTGATTCAATTTGTAGGCTATATTAGTTACTAATCAAACGAACCGACTTCGGTTATACTTGTTCCAAGCTTCCAAATCCAATTCCCTATCGGAAATAGTGGTCAAAAAGTTTAAAACGAGACTCACTCAATTTTCTCAAAGATGATTTGATCGATTTCCACAAGCAGACTAAAATAAAAGTTCCTGTAGTATCATCGGTTGCTGTTTAATTTTATCCGGATCCGACTTCCAGTTTCTGAACTATAGAGTAAAGTGTGGTTGATTATTTAGTGCGACGATGCAAAATAAAGAAAAATCCCTATCAACCTGGCATAACTGTTTACAAATTGAAACGGTTATCTTAGTTTATACCCAATGAAAGTTTCTTATTTTATTCAACATTGAAACAAAATTTCTTTACAAATTCTTCTAGTTATATCTTCGAAAATATAGGTAATATGAGGAAGACATCATTGCACCACTAGATGGATTAAAACAGTTTTTTTTTTAATCCAAACATTATTCCTGAGCATACTGTTTCAGGAAAACAGTTTGCAGGCTTAATTGCTCAACTGATCAAAAACGGTGTAGTAACAGATGGGTGGTCTCTAATGCTAATGCTAATACTGGTTTGCTACTTTATTTTGCGCAGGAAAATGTGAATCAAGATTTCCGATTTTGAAACCGAACACCGTGAATTAAAAAATTGGTTAACCAAACTAAAATGGCGATTAGTTTTTAAATGATGGGAAGTGTATATTACACAGAGTAGCAGCAGACCTTATCCATACGCGCTCTTTTTATTACGAGACAAATTTGTTCTGCGCAGGCAAAGAGCATTAGCTGCTCTCAAAAACTCGTTCGCTCCTTTAAGTTTTTTTTAAGTACATTTTTTGGCAGTTGTGTTTTCTGAGACTTGTTCAATTACTTTCCTTTCCGTACGGCACAATTGTGAATAATTAGGTTTTCAAAATCGGGACAAAATATTTGTAACTGTTCAATCATTCTAAAGTTTTTTGAACTACTTCTTGAAAATCCTGATGCGATCTTGCTCAACGCCACTTTAAAATTTATTTAAAATTGTTTGCGTGGTACATAAAAATCATTCAAATATGATCTAGAATTAAATATAGTAATCACGTAAGTAATTTTAATTATATTAATCTACCTTTTAAACCTGAAAATATCGATAATAGAAGTAATTTTTGACTTTTATGAATTTTAGTTCCGAAAAATATTTTAATAGGCATATATTATCGAATTGTGATATTTCCTCAATCCCAACTACTGATCTAATTTTTTTAAGATCAGTTGATCAGTGATCTTTGAATCATATCGATCAAAATCAATACTAATCTGTGGTGATTTTGAGCTACTATTATAACTGATTCCTGTGAGATCAAAGTACTGAACGATTCGATCAGCTTTGAGCATTTTGGAAGGAAATCACATACGAGCAAAATCAGACATGAGTGCCGATAGATTTACATCTAAAATCGTTGATCCCAATGAGGGACGTGAAAGTTAGTGACAACAGTAATCCTACAGTAATTTTTAACTAAGGATAACGCGTGTCAATCAGTGCAAAACAATTGCAAATTTTGCATCTTTGGGAAGTTTAGTGATGGGCGATAAGGAATATTAATGGAGTTTGTACATCAATGATTTTTGTCAATTTATATGCATGAGGGTGCTCGAATTGGTGTAAAATGTCAATTTGTAACTTTCAGGAATGCTCGTTAACAGTCTTTTTCACCAGAGTTGGGAAAAATGCCGGCTTCGGTACGACACGGTTTAAGAAGTTTCAACAAAACCGGGTATAAATAAACGATATAATAATAATAAGTTTCAACACATGTTCTCCTTGGTATAAACCGTATTCTATTTCGCAACCTGTTGTTTAATTGCAATAAAATGAATACTAGATCAATGGAAATGAATGCTAAATGAAGGTGTTATGAAAATAATCAGATTGGATCGTAATCCAATTGATAATGTTGATTTTACAGCTTTCGCTGCGCAACATCAACATGCAATGCAAAACCAGTAAAAAAATATACCTCAACAAATAGTGATTATAGCGACAAAATACTTTCTTTTATTTCCAGATGGTTGATCCCGGGTTGGCGGTTCAATGCATAGGACGCTGGTCTTACAAGCCAATTGTCCTATGTTCGAGCCCCGATCTGGAAGGATTCTTAGCGTCAGTAGGATCCATAGTACTAGCCATGCAATGATTCTGTACGCTATATGAATCGGCTGCGAAGTCTGTTGAAACAGAAAGGCCAAATTCCACAAAAGGAATGTAATGCCAAGACTTTGACTTGGATGCTGATGATGATGTTCATGTACTATCTAGATTAAACCAAATGAAACGCTATCTGAATTTGATTTAAAGAGGAATCTGAAGTGCAGTATTTGACGCAACGTTTCAATTGTGCGTTTGAATTGGCGTAGTCAAATCCTGCACTCCTGTTACTTCTGTGTATGATATTCAAGCTAAATAGGATAATATCAATCATCTCCATAGTACACTTTGTGACGCTTTGACATGTTTTTCTTATAGTTATAATTATTATTCATCGCAACATGTATGTTAATATTATTAGCTGTTTTTATTGATGATATTACTCCACCACTCACTCACTCAACGAGCCTAAAATTATTGATATCGAATAATCCGTATTCGAGAAAATAGAGCGGTAATCAGTTTTGACGTTAACGTCACTTATACCACTACATCACAGGAACTGTAAGTGACAACCATTTGAACTTGGAAACTTTGTTGAAATGTTGATTCCGAATCAGACAGTAATACTGATAACGATGAAGACATTTGTAAATTTTAAGTAAAATCAAAACTTATCTTATCAAAAATCATTTGTTGCAGAATTCATTATAATAAATTACAATAAATATGATGATATGAAATAATATTAATACTAACTATTTTTATTTACTGTGAATCAAAAACTTTGCTTATTTCCACCCCTGCTTTAAATTACGTTAACTCATATGTACGCAATGCATAAGAACTGGGTCTCGTGTCCTGCATCTGGGCGTAACTTTCACCAAAATATCATCTTTTCTATATTTTTATTTTACTAGAGATTAAAAAAGGATAAAAAATACGATAGTTATAAGCTCACAACACTCCAGGAAGAGCCAGTGTGTGAAGATAATGTGCGGAAAAGTAACCAGAAGAATTTTCGTAACTAAACTCTCACCTTCCTCCAGAGCAGTCGAACTTAGGCATCTCATCATTTTTTTAAAAATAACTATTTATTGGAATATGAGTTAAAATTAAATTATTAAGATTTAAATTGGGTGTTCAGCCACAAGTGGTGACTTTTCAGCCCTATTATATATATGATTTGGATATTACCATGAGGACAATATTTGCTTCCGCAATTCTGAGATTTTTGTGTAGGGAAAATTCTAAACCTACTTGTATTGTGTAATGGGGAAAAGGAACTTATATACTAACTTACTAACTAATACAGAGAGCGAATCGATTCAATTGAAGATTGCATCGATTTTTGTCAGAATTTGCTTATAATATTATGTGACATTACATCTAATGGTTCTATATTTGTGAGTCTGTGTAACTCATTTGTACTCAATCAGGGAGGACGCTTCAAAATCATTTTCAGAATTTTATTCTGAATCCTTTGAAGCGTTTTCTTCCTGGTGGAACAACAACTTGACCAAATTGGTACTGCATAAAGCATGGCTGGTCTGAAAATTTGTTTATAAATTAACAATTTGTTTTTTTGACAGAGCTTAGAATTTCTGTTTATAAGAGGATATAAACATTTAATATATTTATTACACTTTTCCTGAATTCCTTCAATGTGATCCTTGAAAGTGAGTTTTTTGTCATACGTTAAACCTAAGTATTTAGCTTGATCAGACCATGTCATTTCCAAACCATTCAATTTGAGAATGTGATTATTGTTTGGTTTAAAAAAAGAGGCTCTTGGCTTATGAGGAAAGATAATTAATTGCGTTTTTGCTGCAATGGGTATAATTTTCCATTTTGACAGATAATCACTGAAAATATTTAAACTTCTTTGTAGGCGACTGCAGATCACTCTTAGATTTCTACCTGTGGCTAACAGACTTGTGTCGTCACAGAATAGCGATTTCTGACAACCAACGGTTAGATTTGGAAGATCAGAAGAGAAAATATTATACAAGATTGGAGCTACGCTCGAACCCTGCGGAACACCGGCTCGTACGGGTAGCAATTCATATTTACAATTCTGATAACTAACCTGAAGAGTACGATCAATTAAAAAATTTTGAATCATTTTGATTAAATAAATAGGAAACTGGAAATCAGACATTTTTGCTATTAAACCTTTGTGCCAAACACTGTCGAATGCTTTTTCTATGTCTAGATGAGCAACTCCAGTGGATAACCCAGAAGATTTATTTGCTTTTATCATGTTCATGTTGTTTCTTACAAGTTGATGCGTAGTTGAATGTTCATGACAAAATCCAAACTGCTCTGGTAAAAAAATTGAATTCTCATTTATATGAGACATCATTCTCAACAAGATATTTTTTTCAAAAAGTTTACTGATAGAAATAGAAATTTTCATTTCGCAAAAGAGTAAATCTATGTTTAATTTCTTTTTGTAAATCCTTAACTATGTTGTTCATAGCAGGATCACGAGAACGTTGATATTGTCGTCGACGAACATTCTTCAACCGAATGAGCAGTTGAAGATTGTCATCGATGATAGGAGAATTTAATTTAGTTTGAGCTTTGGGAACTGAAAGATTTCTAGCTTCGATAATATAATGATTCAAATTATCAATTGCAGTGTCGATGTCCGCAGGATTTTCTAAAATAGTTTTATGATCCACATGTTTTTCAATGTGAGATCTGTATTCCAACCAATTAGCTCTATGATAGTTGAATATAGAACTAATTGGATTGATTATAGCTTCGTTGGAAAGTCTGAATGTTACTGGAGGATGATCTGAGTCAAAGTCAGCATGTGTAATCGGTTCACTACTAATGTGACTTTGATCTGTTAGAACCAGATCAATTGTAGACGGGTTTTTCACGGAAGAGAAACAAGTAGGATTACTGGGATGAAGAACTGTGAAGTAACCAGCTGAGAGTTGATTATGAAGTATTTTACCATTACTGTTATTTTGCCTACAATTCCACTGGACATGCTTAGCATTTAAGTCCCCTATTACGAAAAATTTCGATCGATATCTTGTAAGTTTTTGCAAATCGCCAAGAAATTTAATTGTTCGCCGGTGCATTGGAATGACAAATATGCTCCAGCGATGAAATAAATTCCATGAATGGTTTTAACTTCGATTCCCAAGCTTTCAATAACTTTAGTATTGAAAGAAGGTAAAATTCGATGTTTAATTTGCCGTTGGACAAAAATGGCAACTCCACCACCCATTCCAGTAAACCTGTCAAATCGATGAACCACATAATGTGGATTACTTTTCAATTTGACATTTGGTTTAAGAAAAGTTTCTGTCACAATGGCAATATGGATTTTGTGAACTTCGAGAAAATTATAAAATTCATCTTCACTCGATTTCAAAGATCGAGCATTCCAATTTAAAATATTCAAATAATTATTTAACATCACTGTTAAATTTCAAATTCATTATAATATTATTTGCAAATTGCCATCTGATTTGAAATGCTTCAAAAGTTTTTTTTTATTTTCAGGTTTGTTTTGTCTAAGCGAACGAGCGTTTAAAATTTTTTTCCCTGACAGGACATTTCAAATAATTGGATTTATGATTTCCATTGCAATTTGAATATGAAAATTTATCAGTGGTTTCATTCATTGGACAAACGTCTTTCGAATGCGATTTACCACAATTCAAACACCGTATATCCATATGACAATTTTTGGTTCCATGACCGAAGCCTTGGCAACGACGACATTGCGTTAAGTTTGCAATACGATTATGCCGTTTATGATGTTCCCAATGAATTTTAACGTGGAAAATGAAGCGTACTTTTTCTAAAGTTTTCAACTTGTTTACATCACTTCGATTGAAGTGTATTAGGTAAAGTTCATGGGAAATTCCAGAGCGTGGTTGAGAAGTACCATTCGCTCCTTTTTCATAAGTATTACTTGGGAAGGGCAAAACCAAGCAATTCTTTTAGTTCATTTTTAATTTCATCAATACTTTGATCATTTGATAAGCCTTTCAAGATAGCCTTGAAGGGTCTGTCTGATTTTATATCATATGAATAAAATTTATGAAGTTTCTCGGACAAATATCGAATAAGACATTCGTAATCTTCCAATCCATCAACCAAGACTCGACATTCTCATCTTCGTCCGATTTGAAATGAGACTTTTACTTCCGGGAGAAAGGTAGAAAGCTCAGTACGGAATGCTTTGAAGTCGGAAACATCACCGTCACTGGTGGCATAGATTGTTGTTTCTTCCCAGAACGACAAGCGTCCATTTTGGGAATTTTTGAAGAATTTTCTTCTATGTCGCTACAATCGGATTCAGGAAGAATCTCGTAAATATTGTTAGACGGCATAGAATCAACGGAAGGGAAATCCGTCCGTTGTCTTTTATTTTTACATTAAGATTCTATAAGATCGTGAATGTTATTAGAAAAATGTTGAATAACGGATTGTGATTTATTCCGTATTGAATTATTTTTAGCCTTAGGCTTGTTGCCTTTCCTGTTGGACGGAGGCATTTTTGAAATGAATGAAATTTTAAATTAAATTAACTATGCTAAATTAGTCTTCGATTAGACTCCTAGCTAGCCTTAAAAAAGGCTGATTATTTTCTTAGTCACTCTAATATCACTCTTTGTATCACTTAGTCACTCTAATATCACTCTTTGTATAGCCTTGAGAAAGGCTGACTAATTGATAGTCTTTAAAAAGACTGTTAGTGATTCAGGTAGCCTTGAAAAAGACTGAAGCCTTGAATCAATGAAACTCTAGGTAGCCATAAAAAATTTCCATGAGCCAAGAGCTATACGCGTGCTGTGCGAACGACTGTTCAACACCGACTGGGCATCTTATCATTGCAAACCGTTCAAATCTCTGATGATACGTCGGTACGAAAAGGTAAGATTCGTTCACCATTTGCTATCATTAAATTGGCTTTTCAATTCAATTTTCCGCTCAGGCATTGCAAATGACCGATTTTAGCTATGATGACTCTAGGTCAAACCTAACTACAATGCATTAACCGGATCAGAAAAAATGTCCGGATAGGGATTGAAACTGTAAAAAGCGATGGACACTAACTTAAAAGAAATGTTTTCTATAATGAAATCGTGGGCTTAAAAGCAAATTAGTCACACACAACCTACACGGTGACTACAGGAAGCATTTGCTTTGACACTGTATGAATGGTAGATTTTCTATCACGTGTTTGAAGCTTAGTGTAGTTTGACAGTAACCCCAACAGAGCGTTGCATTCCGTATTTTTCGGAAATTCCTTCGAATTAAATTCTTCCGAAATACTTGCATTGTTCGCGCCGAAACTGATACTGCCAAACTTTTTTGCCCTCCAAGCTAACGTTCCTAAACTCAACCACTTTACCGTGGCAACAATTAAGTCATTCTCATAGTACACCAGATACACAATTAGCGATAAGGATTATATTATATCAAAGTTTCCATTGTGCTTTGCAGCGGAAAGAGCTTTGCCTGTAGTCGCTCCGTCACAAACACCCACTCCCCGCCTCCCCCTTACTCAGCCAATGGATGATTGTTTCACTTAGATTCATTCTTGCGAAAGCGACCGGGCGCCACCTTGCCTCAATAGAGTACGAGATGAATTTCCGCTGAACTGGCGGAAGAAAGTTTGCATCCCGCTTCCAAACCCACCCCCCCCTTCCGTTTTTGTTCTGCAGGGTGTAGAGCTTCGCGGCAAGAAGTCAAACAATTAAAAACTTTTCGTTCCATTCTGGCTCTGTGGCTGTGACAGTGTTTCCGACCATCTTCCACACGATTCCGTCCCTTGGAGCGGGACTTTTAATAGTTACAACCCATGGTGATGGTAGTTCATGATGCAATGATGCAATTTGATCTTGGATGAGCAATTTGCCACGACGACAACGACGACGACGTTGACGAACAAAAGTTTGATCAACCTTGTCAGGTGTTGGAGGTTTTTTGGTTTGTTAACTGAATTAATAACAGCCAGAGCAAAATTTTCGAGGGTGACTTCCCTCGAAACTTTCGGATTCATAATTAAATCCTTGACTGGGCTGTTCGGAAACTCCCGTGGAATTGGGGATAAATTTTCATTCTCTGCAGATGTGGCAGACGTTGAATTTGAAATTACTGTTGAAAACAAAAACATTTATACAGTCATTTTTAACACGAAGTTGAACTAAGATATAATAAAATATTAAACACTGAAACCGCAACCCATCAGGTCCGTCATTGGACTTAATTGAACAATTTATTTCGAAATTTAATCTACCAATTCGCCTAAATACGGTCATACAATCCCCAATTCATTTGAATATCATAGCATGCAAACCGCCATCGGGCAAGCCATTTTAGAAACTAATTTTGTTCAGTTCATACTGTTCAGAAGCTCAACCGTTGTCCGTGACCTGTCGTGTTCCATGTGCCATTCGTTTTGGTGAAAAAGTGTGCTAAATTCAACCCTTAGCCAAATTCAACTATAGAAATGTGTGCAAATCCAGAAAAATTCTAAACTTTCGCACTGAAAATAAACAAACATTTCACAAAAACTGCAACTCACATGGTTTGAGACAACATCAAACTTGAACGACGATAGTTTTAATAATTGAAAATAGACACAAAAATGCTAATCAATTTTGCATGAAATTAGTTTTGGCATGTCCAATCCGAATTGATTATTTATTAATCCGGTCGAAATATTAATGCAACCTCCAACGAAGCGTCATTTTGATGGCTGTTTGTTGTTTTTTTGTTTCGCTTCCCACAAAACCAAAAAACGACACGTTATTAAAGTTGGGTCAGTTTTACCGGAGCTCTATAATGAAATGAATAGCTAATTTGTCACTAATTTTCAGCGCCTCACGGGTCGCGTTATGCCGTGGTAGATTCTAAATTAATTCCCTTTTAACGGCTAAGGTTGTTCGTTCGATGCTGGAAAGTTTCTTAAAACTTAATGAATTTCTATTATGTTGAAATATTCATCGACGAAAAGGCAATCGGATCGAGGAGGTCCACCGTTTTCCGTTTCATTTCCCCTGCAGATTATGATCCCATCGTATCTCGCGGAAAACGAGCACTTCCTGCGTTGGAATGAAAGTGAAATCGAACCGAAAAATCAGCTCCAACCTGGCGTGGCCGTTTCCGTTGGATGTCGGTTCGTCGTCATAGCCAGTCACTGCTTCCGGCAGAGCCTGTTTTCGATTGCTTTACCATCAGCTATCGAACCAGATAACCGGTCCGGGAACGAGCGCTGGCATTTTAGTATTTCTATTTGATACGACATCTTCGGTCGTCGGCTCGTCGGCATTCGGTCTTGGCCACGGCAGCAAACCACGAAGCACGCGATGTACCGTTGAACAGAACGCGAAAATGCCACGGAAATGCGTGACGGAAAATGGCACGCGGTTCAATTACCTCCACCCCGCGTCCCAGCAACGGTTCTGTTCGACTGATTCGATGATGCTGATCCGGAAGTCGGATCGGATGAAGTAATTGATTCTGGTTGTCAGTTGAAAAGTTCCAGATATGGTGCGATGGAGGGACCGGGAAAAGAAACCGGTTGGCAAACTTTCCTCTCTTTTCTTATTTTATTGTTCGGCCGTTTAGTTCGAGGGTTTCGAAACTCAGTTGGCTAGATGGTGATATTTTATTAGAATTATTAATTCGATAAATGATGACTCAGTCATTGATACGAATTATTAGATTATTTCACTAAAAATCAGTTTTCAACAGCTTGGATGAATGACATAATCAATACAATTTACTTGAATCACTATTTAAGATTATTACATTTTCTCAAATATTTTCAGACATCTTAATAATATTCCGATAAACGACAGCACTTAAAAAGAAAACAAATTTTTCTTCAAACATTGGCCGTAGATGGCTCTAGTCGTTATGTACGGTTTACTGAATTTGTCGCACCCACAGATCGCCTGCCACACCGATTACTTCTTGACAAATTTTCTTCTTCCAGAATTTTTTTTCTCATAAATTCGTTTATTTCATAGGAAATATACATAAGTTTTTCTTCGCCATTTCGATTATTATATTAGTATGTTGGTGTTCATTAGTTAATCTAAACACTGTTTTTTTTTTCAAGTGTAGAAACTCATTACATTAAATTACATTACATTACATTACATTAAATAAAATACATTTATTTTGTACATGATCTTATAACTATTTCAGGTTTGTTTGTATCAGTTCATCACTTTTATTCAATGTAAGATAGCTGGCTATTGGTTGAACTCATGGAAGAGTCTAACATAAAATAAAATTTTAATTGGAACTCCAATGGATTTAATGAAATGATGAAGAAGTTTCATGTATGTAAGGTCTCGACAAGCAAGAATGCCTCGAACTGGGACATTGGATAGTCTACCTTGGGTACGCGAGGAATTTATTAATTGAGATCTGACATCATGATACTCCACGCATGTCCAAACGACATGGTCAATACCGCGGTAACCTTCGCCACAAGCACAGTGATTAGTCTCCTAAAGTCCAATTCGAAGGAGATGTGCATCTAACGTGTAGTGATTGGACATGAGTCTGGACATCACACGAATGAAGTCCCTACTCACATCCAGTTCGCTGAACCATGCCTTAGTCGATATTTTAGGAATAATTGAGTGCATCCACCGACCCAGATCATCTTTATCCCAAGAAGCTTGCCAGCTGGCAAGTGTTCTTTGGCGAGTCGCACTATAGAATTCATTGAAAGCAATCGGTCTTTCTTGAATTTCACCCTCAATAGCACCACGTTTGCTAAAATATCTGCTCTTTCATTGCCTGGAATCGAGCTATGAGCCGGGACCCAAACTATTGTGATTTGATTATTATTGTTCAATATGTCGTTCAGGCACTGTTCTATTTTGCCCACGAAAAACATTATTGTTGAATATACCAAACCCAGTAGCCTCTTCAATTCGTGATCCGTCAGTGTAAAATATTTTCTCAGAGTCAATATGCCTGAACTTATTTGTAAATATTTTTGGGATTTCCATCGAGCGTAGGTGTTCCGGGATTCCACGCACTTCGCACTGCATGGATGTGTCGAAAAATTAAGTTGAGTCAGGGACATTTAGGAGGGTGTCACGGATAGGAAAATATACTGTCATGAATCTTGTTTGAGATTGAAGCTCAACTAGCCTTTCGAAGTTATTAATAACCAGGGGATTCAGTAACTCACATCTTATTAGCAGTTGCGACGAAAGCTTCCAAGAACGATCATTCAATGGAAGAACTTCCGCCAGAACTTCAAGACTCATTGTATGTGTCGAGTGCATGCAGCTTAAAGCAATTGGCAAACAACGATACTGAATTCGCTCCAGTTTGATAATATGAGAGTTTGCAGCGGAACGAAAGCAAACGCATCCATATTCCATCACTGAAAGTATCGTTGTCTGATACAATTTTATTAGATCTTCCGGATGAGCACCCCACCAAGATCCTGTTATTGTTCGAAGAAAATTTACTCTTTATTTATTTATTTATTTATTTATTTATTTATTTATTATTGTAATATCCATCGGATACGAAATCTACATAAATATGGGTGGAGAAAAACCCATTTGAGTTGAACATAAAATATGTCATTCTCAAATGGGCGCAAAACCACCATCTTTAAAAAAAAACGTGTTCAATCCACCTAGCAGTGAGATGATACCTATTTTTATCAATCCGCATGTGTTTTTTGCATGAATATTCTTCGGTGTTTAAGTTTTCATGACATTATTTTAATGACCCTCGTTTTAAGCGACAATTTGAGATTTTAATCACTCATTACTCTGTAATGTCGAAACTGCAAATCGGATCGAATTTGAATCTAGAAGTGTGATAATCGATTAAACATTCCATGATATGTAAGTTCCACTCTAGAGTTTACGGTAATTTAAGGTACTTCCAGAGCCGGTATTCAGGAACCAGCATAGTAGCTGTACACTTTACATTTGTTTCAAAACATTTGAAAATCAGTTAAGACATCTTTGAGAGATCATAGCACGAATTAAATTTTTATCCAAAACTATCCCAAACTATTTACTATCCAAATCTGCTAACCCGATAAACCTGATTAAATTATGTGGAATAGACATTTTTATACAATCCCCGAAACCGGAAGTTGGATCTGACTGAAAAGCAAGATGTTTTATAGAACTTTGAAACTTTTCATTTGAATCTTAGATGATTCTTAGATTTCATTTGCATCTTAGATCGGTTCAGCCATCTTCAAGAAAAATGAGTTACACAATTTTGATTTCGTTTCACATATCATCCTGTAGTTCCGAAACCAGAGGTCGGAACCAAACATAATGCTGGAACTTTGTTTGGGAGCATACGACTTTTTGTATGAATCTGAATTTGTAGAAAAGAAATTTTCCGAGAAAATTAATTGAAGTTATTTGTCACACACGCATTTGCTGATCTCGACGAACTGATTCGAATGGTATATGGATGTTATGTTGTTCCAGCATTTATTGCTGTAAGTAGTTTAAAACAAAATAATTAAAAAAAATTCTGCCATCATCTGGTTTATATATGTCATATTCGAACGATTATGTTGCCAAAAACGAGCCGTGCCAAAATCGGTCCGAGGCTAAATGTCATGAAAAAGAATGCTGTACACAATCGTTTTGGTTCTTAGAAACAATTGTATGTAACAGTATAAAAAATCGTGTTTTCCGTTGCTCCCAAGCATTTCTTTGTCATACAGCGCTCAAAACTCCTACTGCTGGAATAGGGGGAAAAGTCGCTTACAGAAAAATTTCGATATCTCCGTTAAAAATGGACGGATTTTAACAATCTATGGCTTGTTGGATAGGTATTATCGTGCGGAATCTAAGTCTGAAAACATATTCTGTTTTCAAGGTCAATTGTGACAGATACTGTCAAAAAACTGAAAATTTGGCATAAAACTTTGTATAACTCAAAAAGTAAACATCCGATCTCAAAACCATTCAATAGCGTTTTGGGTGACGGGGAGACCTTTCATTTGCGACTAGTTTGATGAAAATCGGTCCAGCCATCTCTGAGATCTCGACCTCTTAGTTGACAACACACATACGGACACACACACATACACACACACACACACACACACACACACACACAGACATTTGCTCAGTTCGTCGAGCTGAATCGATTGGTATATGTCATTCGGCCCTCCGGGCCTCGGAAAAATTTTCGAAAGTTTGAGCGAATTCTATACCTATTTTTTATATATATAAAAATAGGTAAAACAACACATAACCGGCTGGATGATTCGCCAAACTCATAAAGATCTTCTACAGCAGTGAATGATCGAATGGCAGCGGTTATCGGTTCATTACATCCAAAACTAGTTCTATGAAATCTTTGCTGAAGTAGGGTGCCATTCCGCAGGTTTCTGTTCGGTGCTCGAAAATTAATTTCGGATCGCAATTCCGGTGCATCGATTTCTCCGTTGATCAGTTTTGCAATAACTACTGCCTGTTGTATTTTACGGTGACGTAACAGCGATTCGATTCCGATTAGTTGGTGGAAGATTCGAAGGATCTCTCCACGGTGAATTCCGTAATGCTAAACGAACAAACCGCTTTTGAACTCATTCAATTGGCATGCACCACGAAAGCTGATACGGTAACCAAACTGATGAAGCGTTCTCAAGAATAGGTCTAACGAGTGAGCAATATAATGCCTTCAAGCAATTAGGATCTTTAAAATCCTTAGCGATTTTTGAAATACATCCCAACTGACGTGAATCTTTTGAAATGATCAGTGATCGATGTGAATCAAAGGTCAGTTTTTCATCCAACAATACTCCTAAATCGCTCACCTGGTTAACTCTAGTCATAACAGAACCACCATTACTGTAATTAAATTTCACAGGATTCAAAGTACGGTGGAACGTAATCACCTGACATTTGGCCACGTTAATGATTAGCTTGTTTCTGTGACACCAATCTACGAACAATTCTAGTAGATATTGTAACCGATGGCAATCCTCTACGGTACGAAATACGAGGTACAATTTTAAATCGTCTGCATACATCAATTTGCAGCCATTTTGCAAAGCAAATGAGACATCGTTGAAAAACAGTACGAAAAGTAATGGTCCCAAATTACTACCTTGAGGAACTCCTGAATTGTTCGTAAATTGAGATCCAACTTCACTCGTAATACTCTACCAGTCAGATACGATCTTAACCAGGACACGAGCTGCGCAGAGAAACCGAGACAATATAATTTACAAAGAAGTATTTCGTGGTCAATTTTGTCAAATGCTGCTTTAAGATCAGTGTAGACAACATCCATTTGAGTTTCTTCCTCCATGCTAGCGATACACTTAGACGTGAATGTTAACAGATTCGTCGAAACTGATCTTCCTGGTATGAATCCATGCTGATCAAATGAAACGTAACTTCTCACTCGATCTAATATGGCATCACTTACAATCATTTCAAAAAGTTTAGATGAGGCAGAGAGACTGGTAATCCCACGGTAATTAGCAGCATTTCGCCGATCGCCATCTTTAAATATGGGACAAATGTACGATTGCTTCCATATGCACGGGAATTTTGCCTGCTCAAAAGATCGACTAAAAATTGTACTCAATGGTTCAGCCAACGCACCAATACATCGATTTAAAATGACAGCGGGTAAACCGTCTGGCCCGGGAGAATATTAGCATTTCAACTTTTTTGCAACGCGTGAAACCATCTCAGAGGTAACGATGAAAGTATTCAAACTAATTAGGTCAGCAGGAACATCATTGTTTGTTGGCATTTTGTTATCAGATACTTAATGTGTCCTCCCCACATGCATTTGGAATCAAACCACACCCCGAGGTATTTAGCTAATTCTGATTGTTGCCAAATCGGCATATGAAAAATACATGCATTTCTCTGACAAAAGGTTGAGCAAAAAATTATTTATAACCGGTGGAAGTCCATGTTGGTGGAGCTTATCTAAAAGAACATCAATGGAAACTGATTCAAATGCTCCTTTAATGTCTACAAATACAGAGGCCATTTGTTGTTTTTGAGCGAAAGCAATTTGGATGTCAGACGAAAGTAATGCAAGGCAATCATTTGTCCCTTTATTTCTACGGAAACCAAACTGAGTATCCGACAACAAACCGTTCGTCTCGACCCAAGTGTCGAGACGTCGCAGAATAATTTTATCGAACAATTTTCTGATACAGGACAACATTGCAATGGGTCTATATGAGTTGTGATTGGAAGCTGGTTTCCCCGGCTTTTGAATGACGATAACTTTCACTTGCCTCCAGTTAGGTGGGACAATATTCTGCTCAAGAAACTTGTTGAACAATTCCAACAAACGTCTTTTTGCAAGGTCGGGCAGATTCTTCACCAAGTAGAATATAATTCTGTCCAACCCAGGAGCGTTATTGTTACAAGACATGAGTGCTATGGAAAACTCCACCATTGAAAAGGGCCTATCAATGAAACCATCATTTGGAGGAGGCTCCCTAATAATGCTATGCGTAGGAACAGAATCTGGACAAACTTTCGTCGCAAAATCAAATATCCATCGGTTCGAGTATTCCTCACTCTCATTTACCACGTTACGATTCCTCATTTGTCTGGCCGTATTCCAAAGAGTGCTCATTGAGGTTTATCTTGACAAACCTTCGACAAAATGTCTCCAATAGCAACATTTCTTGGCCCGAAGTATGCTCTTATACTTGGTTTCTAAAGTCAAGAATTTTTCAAAATTCTGAGGAGTTTCTCCGCCTCGTTTTAAAAAAGTCTTGAAAGCATTTTGTTTCGCGTGCTTAGCATTTGAGCAGTCTTTGTCCCACCGAGGGTTTGGAGGCCTTCTGTTAGACGATGGGCCAAGAAATCGTTTGGTTTGGGCTTGTTCTGCGGCCTCCAGAATCGAAAAAACGAGGAAGTCATATTCTTCAAGTGGGGGGAGCTCTTCCATTGAAGTTAAGACACTTGAAATATTACTTTGATATTTAATCCAGTCAATATTTTTTGTCAAATCATATGGAATATTAACTGAATTAGCAATGCCTTTGTTATTGCTAATTGAGATGGTAAATGATCGCAACCGTGTAAATCAGGAAATACTTTCCAGGTGCAATCTAGTCGAATTGAAGTCGAGCAAAGAGATAAATCTAATGCACTTGGACGTGCAGGAGGTCTTGGAATTCGTGTCATGCTACCCATATTTAGTACCGTCATGCTAAAATTGTCGCAAATATTATATATTAAAGATGATCTGCTATCATTGAAAACGGAACCCCACATCATTCCGTACGAATTGAAATCTCCCTGGAGCAGGAAGGGCTTCGACAATTTCATTAAGCTGTCGTTGTCCAACTTGAACTCTTGGAGGAATATATACCGAAGCAATGCAAATGTCCTTTCCTTTAATGTTTATTTGACAAGCAACAACTTCTATACTAGAAGTCGAAGGAATGTTTAATCTATAAAAGGAATAATATTTCTTAATTCCTAAAAGCACTCCATCATACAGGGGCGTCTCTATCGAGACGTATAATGTTAAAGTCATTAAAATTTAAGGCTATGTTTGATGTAAGCCAAGTTTCGTACAAAGCAAATACATCACATTTTTTACTATGCAACAAAAGTTTAAATGAATCAAGTTTTGGCATGATGCTTCGCTGTTCCGGAAATTGTCTGGCGGAACTTCAGGCCAAGGATCAGCTGAACAATTCCACCACAAATGACAGATTTTTTTTTTGAAATTCTATTATTGTATTTTTTGATTTGGCTTAAATTTACCATAAGCGTTATTCATGACCAACCGAATCAATTTGCCCATTTTATTCTAACTTTACTTTTGAGAAGGAACTAAGCAAAAATCCCTTGGAAATGTTCAATCATATATTTGCCAGAAACGGTGGGCCCGAACGATTTGGTGTCTTCTGCAATGTTTAGGTAATTATAAGGAGTATAATCAGAATATATGTAACTCAATGTTCGTAAAGTCCACTTTTGTACTGTAAGATGAAGTTCAAAGTCACCACTGAAATGGGCAGCAATTCACTATTCAACCATTCGCGATTTATTTTAAGCGAAACGACATGCTCAATCATTTAAGTTTTGAAGTTATTTCCGAAGGTTTGCGTCATGAATCTATTACCCGTTAACTTATTTATCTCAAAAAATGTTTGATTTTATACGACAAGAAAAAACATTGATTTTATACGACAAGAAACATTTATTTATCTCATGTCCAAAGGAGCTGCATGTAAAAATTGAAAGAACTTTTTCAGTCTTTGGCAATGCAATGTAATACCGAAGGAGGAAAAATAAAACGCATGGCTACAAGGGCAAGTCTTGCTAAGGAACGTGAACATCCTTGGAATCTAACGAAATAAAAACAAAAAATCGAAAGCAACAACGCGACTTGAACCGAGAAACATTAGATCACAAAGCACGTCGGTTAATCGACTGAACCACAGAAGCCCATATCAATTCGATGGATAATTTATACACATAAATCCATACAGCGGTTCTTGGTAGCCGAGTGTAAATTACGTTCGGAGCCTGTAAAATTCTGCGCGAGTGGAATATTACGTCATTTGAAAAGGTAAGCAGTTATGAATTGTATCATTTGTATAAATATGGCACATGCAAAATTCATAATTATTATCTATGTAGACAAAAAAAGAAATTAGACGATTTTCAAATTGTAATGCTGGTATGAAAATTGTAGATATTATTAAACAATAAGAAATTTGTAATAAATGCGACTCTCTAACATTGTATAAGAACTATGAATAACATTCTTTCGGGAAAAAAGCTTATTTTAAATAGACTCAAATAACTATCCAAAAATTGTTACAAAAATAAAAAGTTCCCGATTTTTAGCAAACCGCTTTATCTCGGGGACCATACCATATACCAACACATTGTTTTAATTGGAAATCTATCGTTATTTCATAAAGTTTTTTTGAAAAATGTATAAAAAACAAATTTCATGATTTTCAAAAATTTACTTTATTTTGAAAATACACCGAAACCTCCATTTACGAACTAAACGGGAATTTGTAAAAAAAGGTAGTTCTTAAAAAAAGTTTACGTTATTTGGAATTTACTTCGTAAACAAAGTTTTGTGTAATGAATGTAGAAACCACGCATCATATGGCTATTTTCGCAACGGATGTGACGAATAAGTGCAAGAAAATTATATTTGCGCTCGTTTCAAAATCCAAGATGGCGGCTTCCGGTTTATTGAGATTACCTAAAATCCCTAACAATATGGGTATCTTCGGAACGGAATTGATTAGTAGATGTTGTAAAACGATGTTTGAGGTAGTTCTGAAATTCAAGATGGTGACTTCCGGTTTGTTGATATTCCTTGAAACCTCTTACAATATGGGTACTTTTGGAAAGGGATTGGAAAGTAGACGTCGAAAAATGATATTTGAGGTGGGTTTGAAATGCAAAACTGTGACTTCCGGTTTATTAGTAATTTTTTGAAAATTTTTGACATATTCCTTGAACTTGGTATTCCTTTAAAACACTATACCGGAAGTCACCTCATTGAATTTTGAAACGAGCTCAAACATCGTTTATTGGTATAGAATATGTTTTGGAAATTTCTTTGTTTTAAGGGTGATTGAATACTTCTCAGATGATTATTTCATTGAACAGAGTGTCGTACATTCACGTTAAAGACTGTCCCAGAAGGTATGGACGCACTTTGATTTCGCTGTAAACAATTCACAAGTGTTAGATATTCAAATTTTATTCGATATACTGATAATATTAAACCACAACAACAGAATATTATTCTCATCATTTTCTACTTACTGCTGGCGCACCTTCTTGCGAACGTTCCTCATTAAATTCCGTACAGACTTCTTGGCGAAAAGTTTTGACACTTTTTTCCAATCTTTTTCGAACTGTTGAATGGTTTCGGCTGCCACGACATGTTTCCTAAGATGTGCCTTCGTCAATGCACAAAATTCCTCAATTGGTCGAAGTTGTGGGCAATTTGGAGGATTCATGTCTTTTGGGACGAAAGTGACATTTTTGGTAGTATACCATTCTACCGTTGATTTCGAGTAGTGGCAAGTAGCAAGATCTGGCCAGAAAACAACAGGATCCTTGTGGCTTCGAATCATGGGTAGAAGTCGTTTTTTTAAACATTCCTTGATGCATATTTCACTTTTCATTGAAGCAGTGGTGATGAAGGGTTTCGAAATCTTACCGCAGCTACAAATTGGTTGCCAGACCATAGCTTTCTTACCAAATTTTTCGACTTCAATCGATGTCTCGGACTGGTTTAACACTTGCACTTCTCGCACCGTATAATATAGTGGTCCCGGCAAAGATTTGTAATCGAGTTTCACGTAGGTTTCGTCGTCCATGATTATGCAGTTCAAATTTCCAGCAAGAATCGTATTGTGCAGCTTTCGAACCCTCGGCCTGATCGATGCTTCTTGTTTCGGACTACGTTTTGGTTGTTTCTGCTTCTTAGAGGTTCGAAGATTCAAACGTTCTTCAGCACGAAGAAAATTTGACTTCGAAGTGCCCACTTTTTTGGCCACATCCCGAACTGAAACCTCCTTCTTTTGCTCGAACGCCTTCAGTATACGTTTATCCAACTGAGGGTTAACAGGACCGTGTTTTTAACCCGTTTTCGGTTTATCCTCAAAGGTGTTATCCTCACCGAACTTCCTGATTGCATTTCGCACAGCTTTTTCACTTACTCCTTCCATTTTTGCTATCTTTCTCAGTGACAATCCGCGTTCTGTACACCATTTGTACAAAATTTTTCGACGTTGTTCTGCTGAAAGTCCACGCATTTCTAAACACTAAACTAATGGAAACGAATAAACAACTGCACAAGTGGTTAGAGAAGAGTGTAAACAACAGGACGCAGCCATTAAAATTGACAGATTCTGAACCATTGCGAAATGGCAGCGGTTTTTGGTTGCGTCCATACTTTCTGGGACAGGTTTTAGTGAACATTTTAGAGAAAATAAACACCGTTAAAGTCCTCTCTCATCTGCATACATTGCTGACAACAATTCACTCCATAGGTCATTTACGAATAGCATGAAAAGGAGTGGCCCCAAGTGGCTTCATTGTGTCAACTCTCAAATAACAGGCTTCAAAACTATTCCAATTCGTAGGCCATGATAGTTTATGGTCATAACTTTGGCAATTTCCGATTGCAGGTTGCAAAACTAGCATTCAAATACTCCAAAATGAAACGAACATCGATTTCTTATTTAAAGATACCTTGAAGTTTTAGAAAAGATAAGCACAAGGAGATCGTGCTAGGTCGAGGATGCTAAATCGGGTCTAAAAAAAAATAATTTTTCGGTGTTCAATCGATTTAATAATTCACACTAATTTTTCTTTTCTTTTTTCGATGGAATTCACGAAAATTATACCACAAACGATGTAATCCGTGAAAATTATCCCCGAAAACAGACGTCGTAACTTTTTTGACCTATTGAGCCTCTCTAGACCGCTTCGAAACGTTCGTGCCGGTTTCCAAACATTCCCTAATATTCACTCACTTCTCTGACGTACAATAAATTTGATCCAGGTTGCGTCAATAGTTATTATTCAATAAAAAAAGTCCAACTCAATCTGCATCAGCATAGCCAAACATGCTTCTCAAGTGCGCTCGAGCTCGTTTTTTGGTGCGGCACCCTTTTTCATCCGCAGTGTCTGGCTCAAACTACTAGAGCATGGTCCTTACCGGACCAGACGCCGAAAAACGATGTTTAAAGTTGGTCTGAAGTCCATTTCCGATTTATTGATATTTCTTGAAAACCCTTATACTAGAGGCCATGAAAGAATATTTGAGGTCCGAAATTTGGTTCCGAATTTCATGGAACCAGAAGCCATCCTTGGAATCTCTTGCACCTGCTTATCAAATCCGTTCCGAAAATATCCATTTTGTAATGGTTTTTCGATAGTCAGCATCTTGGATGGGAAATCACCTCAAACATCGTTTTTCCGCATCTACTCATCAAACAGTATCACAATAAATCACAACAAAAAAACTTTTCCGGTGTTTGTGAGAAATGTTATATATTTTTACCCGGTATTTAAAGTTATTCAGTTGCATTTAAAATTTACTTCCAGAAATCTCGCGGATTTTTATGTAATTTTAATGGAACTGCACACTCACCCTATTTTTTGACTCAACGCAAATTATTACCAGCCGAACGAATGCCACTAGGTGGCCAGCAAAGAAATTGAATAATTTATTAACCTTGTTTACTCTATTGAGGGAAAAAATCCACATTCATGCAACCTTTATGCAGTTTCCTTGCGTTTCTTTTTTCTACCATAAGCGTTCACGATTGAATGACCGAAACCACGAGCGGAAACAAGCTACGGTTTCAGCCGGGCGTTCTCATTGTTACCTCGAATTGGGTTCCAATGCAAATAATCAATTATTCATTTTGCATAACTGTTGGAAACTCCGGTGAACCGCTCCAATGCAGTAGCGAAACTAACGTAGATTATTGGGAAAACTCCAGTGTACCTTCGTTGGCTGAGAATGGTCAGTCTGGAGGGGGAAATGTTCATGGAACAAGGAAGCGTGGTACACAAACATTTGAACTAGATCAAACATTTTAAAAATGACTTCGGGAAGAATTTAAATCTGATCGGCAAAACAAGCATCTGGTAACATATTGAAATTTTTAGGTTGACGATTTGTTCAATTTGATAATATTGATAAAAAAACCAAAGCATTGTGTTAATGTGTGATTGGCACATTGTTCTAAGCGTTCACCGCTTGGTTGTAATACTTTTCAAGCAGCATAATAAAATATGCTTTGTGATTGAACGTGCTATTTTCATAAATACGTTTATTTCATAAACGTAATTTGAACCTAATACATACAGTCACAATGGTTATTATTCAATGAAACATTGCCACTAGTTTCCTTAAATATTATATTAGTATGTCGGTCTTCATTAGTTAATCTAAACACTGAGTCTAACATAAAATGAAAATTACATTGGAACTCCAATAGACTTAATGAAGTAATAAAGAAGAGACTTCTATTTTTGTTATTATTATCAATATCACCATTGACAATTACAACCGTACACGCTATACAAAATTGAACAAAGTACGCCGTGTGCTTCGTTTGCGAAGACGGTGGTGTTTTCCTCTTCCGTACCAAGACGTACCGACGCGTAACGGTTTTACATCGTCATTTTGTATGACGGTTTGAAAGTTATGACACTCATCGCCCAATAACTTCGGAACCGAAAGTCGGATCTAGATGACAGTATCTTTTGAGACAATGAGAGCATTATTTGAATTCAGATTTGTGAACATCGGATGTACTATTGCTGAGAAATCAAAATAAGTTCCGGTTTTGGAATTATGAGTACTATTATCGATGCTTTCAGATTCGGAAACCGGGAAATAGTAATCCCAAAGTTAGTTTATATATCCACAAACTAAAAAGATCTGCCAGCTGGATGAATTTATCAGTAAGTTTCGAGAACTCCATACGAAATCGAAGGTTGATTTTTTCTTGTATTTTATTGCTTGATTCAAATTTTGCATATTCATTTGAATACCCCCATCATTTAACCCCGGTTTTAACCAGCATGAACGGATACCATAAACCAACTATACCAGATATCGTCAAACGTTCAGAAGTATGGTATGGATGATACTAATTTTTTGCATAATCCTTATAATTACCTAGAACATTGCAGAAGACACCAAATAGATCGGACCCATCTTTTCTGAAACATAGATTATTGAAAATCTGTCATTTGCGATGGAATTACTCTTATATTAAAATTCGCTCCTCGTTTCACCATCACTCGTAAAAAAAATGCACAGAAAATTGAAAAATTTTCACTTACCGTGAAAATTGTAATATCAGGGACTTTTTAAAGAATTTCAAGGCCTTTCATTTGCATCTTAGTTTGTGTATTGTAATTGAATGCATATTTTCTCATGCATTTGCACATCTTACTTCGAAATTCCGGAACCGGCAGTCGGATAAAGATTAAATTCAATAGTAAACAATGGGACCATAAGACTGAGACTTTGAATCTGAGTTTTTGAAAATTGGTCCAGCTATCCTTGAGAATATTGAGTGACATTATTTGTCACATACACACACACAGATATTTATTCAGTTTGTCGAGCTGAATCGAATGGTATATCACAATAGACCCTACGGGTGATTGCATAGCCTTTCTATATAAGAAAGGCAAAAAATATGATAAACAAGTAAATTTTCAAATTGACTTGCAAAATTCGAAAATTATTACCTTTGATTAGTTGGAAGCTCGCCACTTGGGCAGTGGCTCAGTGATGGCAGAAGACTTGGATGGATATTCGGATTGGTTGAAGAAGATGTTACCTATAGTACTACAGTACTTACATACAAGCCAGGTGTTGGGGAAGCGAAAGCCTATTCGCGCACCCCTGGTAGTGATGACAACGTTCCTGCTGAAATCAGTAATACCAACGACTCACCGACTTTACTTCAGTGACAGTTATTACCTGGTTGAAGTACAGTACGTTAAGACACGAGTAGAAAACGTGGTCGAATTGAATAAGTTATAATTTGTGCTATTATATTTATCAGTTAAATAAACACCAAAATGTAAGTTTCTTGAAATTATGCAAACATGTAAAACTAATCTGGAATAAATTTACAGCTTAAAGCTATATTGAATTACGCTAAAGGATTGTGTTATTTCTAACCTCGTCGTGACGGACTTCCACGACATTCTGAAAATTTCTAACCTCGTCGTGACGGGTTTCCACGACACCAGGAGATAAATTTAAAGACTAAAAATTAGTCAGCCTTTGTCAAGGCTATACAAAGAAAGATATTATAATATAAACAGTCTTTTTTAAGACTAATAAATTATTCAGCTTTTTTCAAGGCCAGCCATTCAAAGAATTATTCTTCGAACTAATCAGTCTTTATTGAGACTATCACAAAATCAGTCTTTATCAAGACTTACCCAGACTAGGAGTCTAATCGGGGACTAATTCAGCATAATTCAGCCTACTTATTTATATTTTTCAAAACTTTAAACGCTCGTTCGCTTAGACAACAAGTCAATTCAACGACCTTGAATTTAGAGAACATACCTGAAAATCAAAAATCCGTTACAAATCCCACGCCTAATTCTTCTAAGGCACTTATTTCTTCGAATTTAAAACAAAAAACGTGATTAATCCACCTAGCAGTGAGATGATACCTTTTTTTATCAATCCGCATGTGTTTTTTTGCATGGATATTCTTAGGTGTTTTAGTTCTCATGACATTATTTTAATTATCGTCGTTTCAAACGACAAATTGAGATTTTATTCGCTCATTACCCTGTAATGTCAAAACTGTAAATATTGAATATGAATCTTAACGTGTGACATTCGATTGAACATTCCATGAGATGTCGAAGTAAGTTCCACTTTAGAGTTTTTCGTCATTATTTATGGTACTTCCAGAGCTGGTATTCAGGAACTAGCATAACCCAAAATGATTCGAATGGCCATAAATTAATACGCCAAACAATTTACATCTTCTATATCGGTATGAATTTCAAAAACTCAGCATCTGTAATTCCAGAATCGGATAAAATTCACCAATTTTGTATGGGACCTTAAGTCCTTTAATTTGAATTTTTGTTTTTGAAGTTCGATTTGGCCTTTTTAAAAAAATGATTAAACTTTGAGAAACGATTCGAAACTGGATCCGGAGTTCTAAGATCGGTGTAGCCGAAATCAGATAAATTCACCTGAGGAGTGTGTAGACATCTTTGAGAAATTGTAGTGCGAATTAATATTTGGGGGTACATTCCGAATCCAAAAACGAATACCGCTTAAACTGAAATAAATTTATTTGGTAATCGACTATCCAAATTTGCAAACCCGATAAACCTGATTAATTTATGTGAAATGGACATTTTTATACTAATCACCCTGTATCTCCTAAACCAGAAATCGGATCTGACTAATTTTTATAGGATTTTAAGACCTCTCATTTAAATCATAGATGATTCTTAGATTTCATTTGAATCTTAGATCGGTTCAACCATCTACGAGAAAAATGAATTGCATTATTTTAATTTCGTTTCACATGTCATCCTGTGGTTCCGAAATCAGAAGTCGGATCCAAATTTGGAAGTATACTAGTTTTCATATGAATCTGAGTTTATAGAAAACGGTTTAGCCATCTCCGAAAAAAATGAGTGAAATTATTTGTCGCACACGCATTTGGTGATCTCGACGAACTGAGTCGTATGGTATATGGAAGTTATGTTCTTCCAGCTTTTATTGCTGTAAGTAGTTTAAATCAATATAATTATGGAATTACTTTCAACTCGAAAATGCTGATATCATCTGGTTTATAAATGCCATATTCGAACGATTATGTTGCCAAAAACGAACCGAGCTAAAATCGGTCCAAGGCAAATTGTCATGAAAAAGGATGCTGTACACAGTCTTTTGAACACTTAGAAACAATTGTATGTCACAGTATAAAAATCGTGTTTTCCGTTGCTCCCAAGCATTTCTTTGTCATACAGTGCTCAAAACTTCTACTGCTGGAATAAGGGGAAAAGTCGTTTACACAAAAATATTGATATCTTCGTTAAAAATGGACGGATTTTAACAAACTATAGCTTGTTGGATAGCTTGTTGGAGATGTTTTTTTATCAATCCGCATGTGTTTTTTGCATGAATATTCTTCGGTGTTTAAGTTTTCATTACATTATTTTAATGACCGTCGTTTTAAGCGACAATTTGAGATTGTAATCACTCATTACTCTGTAATGTCGAAACTGCAAATACAATCGAATTTAAATCTAGAAGTGTGATAATCGATTAAACATGCCATGATATGTAAGTTCCACTTTAGAGTTTACGGTAATTTAAGGTACTTCCAGAGCCGGTATTCAGGAACCAGCATAACCCAAACCGATTCGTATGGCCATATGACGAATAAATTACAACAGTTTTGAGTCCAACTTTGAAGCTTAATTGGATAAAATTCATTAATTTTTGTATGTATGTATAAAACTAATTAATTTTGTATATAAGTTTAATTCAATTTGAATTTTTGTTTCTGAAATTTGATTAGGCTTTTTTTGAGAAAACGATTGAGCTTTGAGAAACGATTTTATACTGGAACCGGAATTCTAAAATCGGTATGGCCGAAATCAGATAAATTCACCTGGGTAGCTGTATAGATTACATTTGCTTCAAAATATTTGAAAATCAGTGAAGACATCTTTGAGAAATCATAGCACGAATTAAATTTTTAGGTGCCTTCTGAATCGACAACTACCACTAAAACTGAAAAAAGTTAATTTTTTTTATCGACTATTCAAATCTGCTAACCCGATAAACCTGATTAATTTATGTGGAATAGACATTTTTATACCAATCACCCTGTATCCTCGAAACCGGAAGTTGGATCTGACTGAAGAGCAAGATGTTTTAAAGAATCTTGAAACTTTTCATTTGCATTTGAATTTGTAGAAAAGAAATTTTCAGAGAATATTGAGTGAAATTATTTGTCACACACGCATTTGCTGATCTCGACGAACTGATTCGAATGGTATATGGATGTTATGTTCTTCCAGCATTTATTGCTGTAAGTAGTTTAAAACAATATAATTAATAAACAAATCTACCATCATCTGGTTTATATATGTCATATTCGAACGATTATGTTGCCAAAAACGAGCCGTGCTAAAATCGGTCCGAAGCTAAATGTCATGAAAAAGGATGCTGTACACAGTCTTTTGAACACTTAGAAACAATTGTATGTCACAGTATAAAATCGTGTTTTCCGTTGCTCCCAAGCATTTCTTTGTCATACAGTGCTCAAAACTTCTACTGCTGGAATAAGGGGAAAAGTCGTTTACACAAAAATATTGATATCTTCGTTAAAAATGGACGGATTTTAACAAACTATAGCTTGTTGGATAGCTTGTTGGAGATGTTTTTTTATCAATCCGCATGTGTTTTTTGCATGAATATTCTTCGGTGTTTAAGTTTTCATTACATTATTTTAATGACCGTCGTTTTAAGCGACAATTTGAGATTGTAATCACTCATTACTCTGTAATGTCGAAACTGCAAATACAATCGAATTTAAATCTAGAAGTGTGATAATCGATTAAACATGCCATGATATGTAAGTTCCACTTTAGAGTTTACGGTAATTTAAGGTACTTCCAGAGCCGGTATTCAGGAACCAGCATAACCCAAACCGATTCGTATGGCCATATGACGAATAAATTACAACAGTTTTGAGTCCAACTTTGAAGCTTAATTGGATAAAATTCATTAATTTTTGTATGTATGTATAAAACTAATTAATTTTGTATATAAGTTTAATTCAATTTGAATTTTTGTTTCTGAAATTTGATTAGGCTTTTTTTGAGAAAACGATTGAGCTTTGAGAAACGATTTTATACTGGAACCGGAATTCTAAAATCGGTATGGCCGAAATCAGATAAATTCACCTGGGTAGCTGTATAGATTACATTTGCTTCAAAATATTTGAAAATCAGTGAAGACATCTTTGAGAAATCATAGCACGAATTAAATTTTTAGGTGCCTTCTGAATCGACAACTACCACTAAAACTGAAAAAAGTTAATTTTTTTTATCGACTATTCAAATCTGCTAACCCGATAAACCTGATTAATTTATGTGGAATAGACATTTTTATACCAATCACCCTGTATCCTCGAAACCGGAAGTTGGATCTGACTGAAGAGCAAGATGTTTTAAAGAATCTTGAAACTTTTCATTTGCATTTGAATTTGTAGAAAAGAAATTTTCAGAGAATATTGAGTGAAATTATTTGTCACACACGCATTTGCTGATCTCGACGAACTGATTCGAATGGTATATGGATGTTATGTTCTTCCAGCATTTATTGCTGTAAGTAGTTTAAAACAATATAATAAAAAAAAATCTGCCGTCATCTGGTTTATATATGTCATATTCGAACGATTATGTTGCCAAAAACGAGCCGTGCTGAAATCGGTCCGAGGCAAATTGTCATGAAAAAGGATGCTGTACACAGTCTTTTTGGTACTTAGAAACAATTGTATGTAACAGAATAGAAAATCGTGTTTTCCGTTGCTCCCAAGCATTGCTTTGTAATACAGCGCTCAAAACTCCTACTGCTGGAATAGGGGAAATGTCGTTTACACAAAAATTTCGATATCTCCGTTAAAACTGGACGGATTTTAACAATCTATGGCTTGTTGAATAGGTATTATCGTGCGGAATCTAATTCTGAAAACATATTCTGTTTTCAAGGTCAATTGTGACAGATACTGTCAAAAAACTGAAAATTTTGACATAAAACTTCGAATAACTCAAAAAGTAAACATCCGATCTCAAAACAATTCAATAGCGTTTTGGGTGACGGGGAGACCTTTCATTTGCGACTAGTTTGATCAAAATCGGTCCAGCCATCTCTGAGATCTCGACCTCTTAGTTGACAACACACATACAGACACACACATACACACACACAGACATTTGCTCAGTTCGTCGAGCTGAATCGATTGGTATATGTCATTCGGCCCTTCGGGCCTCGGAAAAATTTTCGAAAGTTTGAGCGAATTCTATACCTATTTTTTATATATATAAAAAAAGGTAAAACAGGTACGCCTTGCAGTTCATCTTCTAACGAAAACAATTTATTAATAGGTAGATCGGTGAAATCACCTTTTCCTAGTGGCAGTTCTAATGGCAGTCTTCTTACCAATATTCCTTCAATGTCATTCGCTTATTTAAATGAAGTCGACTTAGGTGATATAGTTGAAAATAAAATGAATAATAAAAGATAAACTTTTCCAAATGATCATCCGAATGAATTCGACTTCATCACTTTTTGAAGCATTTCAAATCGGATGGCAATTTGCAAATAATATTATAATGAATTTAATTTGATATCTGGAAATCTGCTTATATGTTTCCTGTGCACAAAAAAGGAGACAAGAAGAACGTCGACAATTACCGTGGTATCACCGCTCTTAGCGCCATTCCTAAATTGTTTGAGCTTATCGTTTGGAACCTATTTTTAATCACTGCAAGCAGTACATCGTTGAAACTCAACACGGGTTCATGCCGAAACGCTCAACGGCCACTAACTTACTAACTTTCACGACGTTTATAACGGATGCTATGTCTAAAGGTCATCAAACGGACGTTGTCTACACGGATCTCTCTGCTGCTTTTGATAAAATTAATCACGCTATCACTATTGCCAAATTGGACAGACTGGGCTTCGGTTCCAACATTCTTCGGTGGATTCAATCGTATCTTTGCAATCGACGGCTGGCGGTTAAGATCAATGAAAATGTTTCCAAAGAGTTTTTTGCTTTTTCTGGTATTCCACAAGGCAGTCATCTCGGACCACTGATATTTCTACTGTATTTCAACGACGTGAACTTTTCATTGAAAGGTGCACGATTATCTTTCGCGGACGACCTAAAGTTATTCCAAATTATCAAGACTCTTGAAGATGCCTGTCTCCTTCAAAGTGAGCTTGAAATTTTCTCCGAGTGGTGTGAAATTAATAAAATGTCGCTAAATATCAGTAAATGCTCGATTATCACCTTCACACGAAAAAAAAACCAATTCGTTTCAATTATTGTCTTCGAGGATCAGTGATTGATAGAGTCAATTGTGTCAAAGATCTTGGCGTTCTTCTCGACGAACAATTGAATTACAAGCAGCATATTTCGTACATCGTGGCAAAAGCTTCTCGTTGTCTAGGATTTGTCATGAGAACCGCCAAGCAATTCACAGATATATATTGTTTGAAATCTCTCTACTGCTCGCTTGTACGGTCAACACTCGAATATTGTTCGTCAGTATGGAACCCTCACTTTCATAATGGAGCTTTAAGACTTGAATCAATACAGCGCAGATTCGTTCGTTTCGCTTTTCGTCGTTTGCCCTGGAATAATCCTCACCAGCTGCCTAGTTATGAAAGCCGTGCGATGCTCATCGGACTCGATACTCTACAAGTACGCCGAGATCTGTTCCGTGCAATGCTGATTGCCGATATTTTGACGAACAATATTGATTGCCCTGCACTACTTAGTGAAATCAACATCAACGTTCGTTCTAGAGCTCTTCGCAACAACAACCTCCTCAGAATGCCTCTACGTCGTACTAACTACGGAATCAACGGTGCCGTTATTGGATTGCAGCGAACCTTCAATTGCGTATCGATGGGATTCGATTTTCATTTTCCTCGTAGCAGAATAAAAGCGAATTTTTTGAATATTCTTAGAAATAATCATTAGGACTTTAGTTTGTCTGTTGATTAAAATATATAAATAAATAAATAAATAAATAAATAATTAAGGGCTGAGGACAGTACCGTAAAGTGGTAGGTTTTTTGCTATTTTCCCGTTTCAAATTAAATTTTCTCGGAAACGGTGAAAAAACCCACCTGACAATGTCTACCCAAAAACCCACCTGACAATGTCTTCGAAATTTTGTTGAGAATATTCTGTGAAATTTTCAGAATGATTCATTGAGTTTAGCGGTCATGTTGTATTTTTTCTGACTGAAGAACTGCTGAAAATTGGAACGCTAAGAAAGGCATACCTCTACTTTTTCATCGAATATCTTGGCTTTGAAGGCTTGTATCATAAATCTACCGTGACAAAGTCTAGATAATTTAGTTTAGATGCGATTAGTACATAAAAACATTTATGTTATCGCGATAAAAATAAAGTCTTGTATTTTTCTGTGAAACAAAGTCAGTTCCAATGCATCCGCCATTTTTTTCGCTTTGGTTGCCTGATAGCATTCTGAAAAAAGGAGAGAAAAATAAAATTGGCTCGACAAGGCTGCCAAACACACAGGTGTTTCATTGTATATTAACACATTTTTTGTTTCATTCAATCTTTGTGAAAGTTTTTTCATTTTTTTTTTTGAATCCATGTAATGTCCAACCCATACGATAAATTTATGTGATAAAACTTCTCATCAAAATAATAAAATGTATGCTGGCAACCCGGTACAGTTTATACGACAGAGTACAAGAGAAATATGATGCGCAAAGGGAATTGAGCGAGCCACGTGGTCGATTTAAAACTCAACACGCGATCCTTTGTCCTCAGACCTTAAAATTTACCAGTGATGTTAAATAATTATTTGAATATTTTAAATTGGAATGCTCGATCTTTAAAATCGAGTGAAGATGAATTTTATAATTTTCTCAAACTTCACAAAATTCATATTGCCATTGTGACAGAAACTTTTCTTCTACCAAATGTCAAATTGAAACACAATCCACATTATGTGGTTCATCGTTTTGACAGGTTTACTGGTTTACAGGTCAGACACAATAGCGCGTACATCGAACATGGTCTACATCCTGGCCGTCACCCGACCGATACTTCAAGAAACCTCAGAAACCAATTCCTGCTCTCAAGGAAGGAAATCAAATACTTCTTACAAATGACGAAAAAGCTCAAAAACTTGCTCAGCAGTTCGAGAGTGTCCACAATATTAATTTGAACGTTGTGCGTCCTATTGAAAATGAAGTCTCACTGAAATATGATCATATTTCAGCTCAAGTGTTATTACAAGATGACAGTATTGAGACGAATTTTGATGAAATTAAGTCAATTATTAAGAAACTAAAAAACATGAAGGCTTCCGGTAATGATGGAATCTTTAAAATTCTTATTAAAATCTTCCCGATATTGCTCTTGGTTAAAATTTTGTGTTTCTCATTGACTTACTTCCCAAAAAGATGGAAAAACGCTGAAGTAATCCCTATCCTCAAACCTGAAGCAGAAGCATCAAGTTATCGACCCATTAACCTACTTTTTTCTATCACTAAACTTTTTGAAAAAATTATCTTGTTGAGAATGATGTGTCATATAAATGAGAATTCAATTTTTTTACCAGAGCAGTTTGGATTTCGTCATGAACATTCAACTACTCATCAACTTTTCAGAGTAACGAACATGATAAAAGCAAATAAATATTCTGGGTTATCCACTGGAGTTGCTCTTCTAGATATAGAAAAAGCATTCGACAGTGTTTGGCACAAAGGTTTAATAGCAAAAATGTCTGATTTCCAGTTTCCTATTTATTTAATCAAAATGATTCAAAATTTTTTTAATTGATCGTACTCTTCAGGTTAGTTATCAGAATTGTAAATCTGAATTGCTACACGCACGAGCCGGTGTTCCGCAGGGTTCGAGCGTAGCTCCAATCTTGTATAATATTTTCACTTCTGATCTTCCAAATCTTCCCGTTGGTTGTCAGAAATCGCTATTCTGTGACGACACAAGTCTATTAGCCACAGGTAGAAATCTAAGAGTGATCTGCAGTCGCCTACAAAGAAGTTTAAATATTTTCAGTGATTATCTGTCAAAATGGAAAATTAAACCAAATGCAGCAAAAACGCAATTAATTATCTTTCCTCATAAGCCAAGAGCTTCTTTTCTTAAACCAAACAATAATCACATTCTTAAATTGAATGGCTTGGAATTGACATGGTCTGATCCAGCTAAATACTTAGGTTTAACGTATGACAAAAAACTCACTTTCAAGGATCACATTGATGGAATCCAGGCAAAGTGTAATAAATATATTAAATGTTTATATCCTCTTATAAACAAAAATTCTAAGCTCTGTCTAAAAGACAAATTGTTAATTTATAAACAAATTTTCAGACCAGCCATGCTTTATGCAGTACCAATTTGGTCAAGTTGTTGTTCCACCAGAAAGAAAACGCTTCAAAGAATTCAGAATGAAATTCTGAAAATGATTTTGAAGTGTCCTCCCTGGTTTAGTACAAATGAGTTACACAGACTCACAAATATAGAACCATTAGATGTAATGTCACATAATATTATAAGCAAATTCCGACAGACAAAAATCGATGCAATCTTCAATTGAATCGATTCACTCTCTGTATTAGTTAGTAAGTTAGTATGTAAATTCCTTTTCCCCATTACACAATACAAGTAGGTTTAGAATTTTCTCTACATAAAATAATAATAGGGCTGGAAAGTCACCACTTGTGGCTGAACATCCAATTTAAATCTTAATAATTTAATTTTAACTCATATTCCAATAAATAGTTATTGAAAAAATGGTCTCGCAATAAAAAGAGCGCGTATGGATAAGGTCTGCTGGTACTTTGTGTAATATACAGTTCTCACCATTTAAAAGCTAATCGCCATTTTAGTTTTGTCGCCCAATTTTTTAATTCACGGTGTTCGGTTTTCTGATTCACAATCGGAAATCTTGATTCATATTTTTTCTGCCCAAAACGGGCTTATTTCCACCTCTGGTTTAAACATTACTCGATTATCTGGGTTACTAAACGATTATTCGTATGTTTCCCAATATGGAAATCCATTAGTGGTACCAATTTAAAACACTCGAGATCGTAGATTGTGCAATTCCCAGCTCTCTTCCGATTACCTGATGAGAGAGATCCGAATTTGCATGGTGCATGTGCAAAACTATTATACGCCACTGTTGATTTCCGACAAATTGTAAACCTTGCTCATCGAAATAGTTTCACCCAAAATTTCTATTGATAATACTGAATTGGTACACAAAATTACAGCCATTTAAAAGTGACGCAATTTGAGTCCGTACGCTTTTTATAATATATTTTCAATTGAAATTAAATCACGAACTGTGACTTTTGAAAGTCCTCCTAGGATACGCAAAGAATTCAACAGTTGAGAGCTGGCATCACGATACCCGTCACATGACATGATCATTATCGCGATAACCTTCGTCACAAGGAGAAAGATTACTCTCGCCGAGACCAAAACAATTGGACATTAATCTGGAGCTCACCCGGAAGGAAATCTCTACTCCCTTTCAATTTCTTCGTCGATATCTTTGGAATGATTCAGTGCGAACTTTGACCCAGATCGCTCTCATCCCAAGAAGCCTGCCAAACGCAAAATTTCAGATGAACTAAAATGATGAAATTCAAGCTGACACAACGGATTCGGTGAGATTGTTTAGCAGTCATACTATTTTCCCGTCCATCGACAAGGGTTTTCCAAGGGTTAACGGTTGATGGTGTACGGTTTCATATTTAGTATTGACTGTGCGCTGCTCACATTGGAACCTCCATAAATTGGCACAGTTTGGGAATGTTTTTGCGAACTCGGTCAACATATCGATGGAAGTTTTGGGTATTTGACTGGTTCGGGAATTATGCCACATCGCAAGTCATGTGCGAGACGATGCTTGGAATTTTATGTCGATTGGAGATGCCTATTCCCATACCGATAGAACTTCTTCTACATGCTCGAAACCAGCAAAAAATCGTATTCTACCTTACCACTTGAAAGCAGTACTTCGAAGTAACAATCCGTGTCCTACATAGACTGTAATGCTTTTCGTTATCAACCTTCAGATTTAGCTACAATTGCTACAAACTTCTGACCTACGATAATAATTCTTCCTTCGAAATTTCTATGCACGACCAGGCAAATGTACGCGAACAATGCATCTCCAAGCATCGCACCACCACCGAAGTATCAATTTATCACCGACAATCTGTAAAGTGTATGTAGAATCGAATTCCATGCCGGAATCGTAATTGAATCCTTCCATGCTTTCATGAGTGAGCCCGGGAGCATCGTTTTCCGCCCTGGCACCACCTGGTCGACGGCCCATTTTGGTTTGGGATCACTATTTCCGGTTGGCAGCCTATTATGACATGTGCGTGTGCGTGTGAAATGGATGGCGTAATGGCTCATTGCCAGGCCGTTTCTCGGGACTAGGGAATCGAGCAGCAGCCGGATACCCGGTCGGTTGGATTGTAGAATGTGACTCGGACAGCGCTCTGTCTCCAGCGTTCGTTCTCGGTTTGATAGGAACTGAAGCGGGAAATAAATTATTGAGTATAAATTTTATCACGTTTCATAACGGAAAAACGGAGGAACGGGGGATGACCAGCTGTCTGACAATAACCGATCCACATGAGCAGACATAAATAAAACATGACCCACGAACGATGCAACCACGCTGGCAGCAGTTGATCGGTGCACGGAGATTACTCTCCGATTGCACTTTGTTATCCTGCTTTGAAATTTTGCAATGCAACCCCGGATGATGGATGGGGATTTGCTGTAAAACCGGGCAACGTGACTGTTGTAATGGAAAACGACATCCCGAGGAATTGTCCCCTAGTCAGTGGTTGTAATTTGATCTTCTGACGGACAGCGGAGTGCATCGGCCGGGCCGGGTCGGCACACCGTGGACGGATGCATCCAGGACTATGTATCATTTTAATGCACAACACGCCGCAATAAACGAGACAGTTACGTGTCCGTCGGTGTTCTGAGATGACGGTCGGTTGGATGAATGCCGAATGGCTCGACTCAGGCTCATCAATCCAGCCGGACGGAATTGTTCGAATTTATGATGGGCTGAATTAGTGATGATTTGATGGCATGGTAAATCACTAAGCGTGGATGGTGAAACTTCTAAATATGAAACTCAGTTAATTCGCTATTCGGTCAATTTACTGGTTTGTCAGTTGGAAGCAGGTTCGTACAGCTACAAACTTGTGCATATTTAAAGCTCTTTTTATATTTCTATCAATTTAAATTTTTATCAATCAAATCAAATTTCACTATTGCTATGTGGTTGCTCTCATCAAACTCTATTCGTTGTAGTCATCGGCATTTTTCTAAAACTCGAATAGTTGGACTAGCTTCGTAATAACATTATTAGACTCATTCATACATTTAGCGGTCAATTGAAATGATTATTTTGTTTCCTTTCCTGTTTCAGAATAATGCAGGTTCAAAACAAAAAAACTACGAACGAGAACGAGAACAACAACCCGGTAAAACAAAATCAATTATTCTTAATTTATGAAAATCGGTAAAATCTCAAAAATTGGGATCTGATATTCATTTTCACCTACTGATATTCAAGCTGATATTTAAGACTACAAATATTTTCATTTTAACAAATTCACATAGCACACTAAATTGCAAACATTAAAAATTCTTATAATATAAAATAAAATATAAGTAATGTGATGCCAGGTCTGTATTGAAGGAATCTCAAGGCCCAAGGTAGATATGTTAGCGAGTCGAGATAATTCATATATGTTGCTCGACTGATGCTAAGAATAAACTTCACCTACAGATTCGACACCAACATCCGTCCGATTCTCCTCATCCCTCGACTGTCCAATATCTTCATTGGAACTAACAAGATCTGATTTCGCTATTACTAATGTCTGCTCAACTGTCCCCCGTATCTTCACCCTTTCGATGTATACTAATTAGATCTTTTTGCTGACCTATGTTATTTCGCTTCCTTACCCTTCTCTGTTTACCTTCTTCTCTTCCACAAAATGCATCGCCCAAGGAGAGCCGCTCCAGTCGTTGACCAACATGCGGGTCACCCGCCGGGTCTTAGTGGCTCGGGGGTGTTTTCCGCGGACCCGCATCCAGAGAAGCATGCGTCCACCATCGAAAAGTACCAACGTCATCGGGACAGTTCTTTACGATCCCATCCACTAGTCACGGAAGAACACCGGTTGGAGGCTGGATCTCCCAAAATTGCTGTGAAGCAGTGTAATATATTATTAAATTATCCTAGTTTTAAATAGTTATAAGAAATGCCCTTGGCATCGTAGAACTAATGTAGAGTGGCTAAATAAACATATCTTAATAATAATGTTTACAAGTTTAATACAAAAAAAAAAATATAGAGTAATAATTCTTTCACTATTTCATAAAAAATATGATCAGGAATTTAGGATAATATTTTGAACAGAGTGAGATAACCACAAACAACTCAAGAATAAGGTTATCTGAAAATTTTAAAACAACGCGGAGAACTCTTTACTTTTGCTTGGGTTTTTCGCTCAATGACGACGATTTTGAGGTAGTCAGGCACATATCTTCAACTGAACGTTAGAAAAGGAAAACCGTGGTCGAAAATCGATCATTTCTTCTTGTGCGTTGGATGCAAGCAGACGTCGGAGCGAGAAGACGCATTCAAACAGCGGCATCGGAGAGCGCACCTTATGCGTGGTTAAAAACCTCAAACGCTCAGGTAGTAGTTCTCATTTGCCTTCCGATCGTTAAGGCGAGAAGACGAATTAAACCAGTTTTGCATCATTTGGCACTGCGAGCGGATGTGTTGCGGTTTGTTCGCAAAGCTAGTTCCAATTCAAGCAAGAACGATTGCATCAGCTGCTGGTCGTATGCATTGGAGAGAAAGAAAACAAGAAACGAAAAGTGGACAACATTATATAAAATCAGCCGTTCTAATGGCTCTAAATGTTCTCTAAAGAACTATTAAGATTATTTCTTTGCAAATCGAAGGTAGAAATCATGAGTTTAGTGAAAATCCAAAATAATTTGATTTGCTTCGTGCACTTTTCGCTGTGCGAAAATCGTTCGAGATAAAAGTTCCGAACTGTGCTCAATATCGTACACGTAAAGAAATCCGTTACTGCTGTTATGATGAAACCAATCATTATAACTTATCATGAAATCAAAAGCAATAACTCTTCTCCCATGAAAATTAATCATGGTTCGAAAATGCGTTATTTGAAGAATGCATTTCTTTCGAAGCTCGTAACTCTAATTTTCTACCCGGATATCACTTTGAACCCTCTGCCTCAAGTGATGTGATAGAATAATAGAATAATGGTAAAGCAAAAATCAGACATTGAAAAGCAAGACCTACTGAAAATGTTCACTTGATCCTGAAGCATGTTCATTTAATAATCGTGTTGTTTTACCCACCGGCTGATAGAGACTTAAAAATAACATAAAAATAAAGATAATGAACCGAAAATTGACATCATAAGAGACTAAGCACGGCTACGCTTTTCATTTGACAAACATCAATATTACATTTTGTTCGAATGTATTCTTATATATTTGATGTGATCCTTGTTGCTAGAATAATATTCTGAGAGCTAGCGTTTAATTCGGTTGTGAATTTGGAACACCATCTAACAAAAATCAGAAAAATATTTTGTTCAACCACTTGGATTAATTTGTTTCATAGATATAACAACACCAGCTGTATCGATGCGCCTAAATATTATGAATAAGACGATTTTTTTTTGCAAGAATTCGACAAAGAGTTTCTTTTTAAAAGGTTTGATTCATTCGTGTTTTTTGATGCAGTTCGTTTAAGTGTTTATAATTTTGAAACATAAACGTCGTCGTTTTTCAAAAACAAAATATTTTCATTTTAAAAGAAATTTTTCGTGCTTTTCACTGAATTTATATTGCAAAAATGACGTTGCAAAAATCACACATAACGCCTGAATTTATGTTGCAAAAGTTACCATCGTAGCAGAAACACGTCTGAAGTTATACCCAACAACTTCAAGTGCGTTACGTTTGAATTTCATAGAAATCAGTCCGAATGGATCATGATCCGAGAAAATTTTAATCATGGTGTATTATCATAACATGAAAATATATTATTTTCCCCAAATCATGATTCGTTTTGCTCAATTCAAGAATCGGAATTTTGCCCGTGTAAAGAATTCCACAATTTGGTTCTTCTAAAAGGCAGAAATGAATCCTGTACAGCATCTTGATAGTTTCTTTCAATGAAATAATAATATTCAAATCCGAAATGAGATAATTGACGTCAAAAATCGTTCAAAATTTTAGTAGTGAAAAGGGGGAAAGTTTCGCAATCCACACAATCGATCAACTATCAATTCGTATTCGAATGTTTTAAGAAATCGTGTCAGTTTTATTCGTATTCACGACATCCAGTTATGTCTCTGACATTACACACCCCTACTTTTTTTGATCGTGAATATCTCCTGTTATATCTAATGAATCAACACAGTTCTTGCTACATGCCATCGGAAATATGATCACAATTTTATGATAAAACTTTCAGTTGTGTGACATATTCGCAAATAGTTCAAAATTAAACTTTTCTGAAATGTTTGGTATAAACGAGTATCAAAGAAGATAATTCATAAGGCGCGTTTGCCTTTCTCGTATTTCGTATTATATAATCTAACTACCAATCGAATCGAAAATTTTCAACTTGAACGTGTATTTCAACAACATTGAAGTTTTTCAATAGTACACTATTGAAAAACCTGTTTAATTTGACGCATGACAGCACCAACCAATCAGAACGCGAGATGTCTGCTTCTGTACAAGAGCATCCATATAAAAGTTGAGTGGTTCATTTTTCCTACCATTTGCTGAGCAACTCTTCCCGAAACAAGACACACGAGAGCAACATCGAGGACCTGTCGTCTCACTGTTTCCCGATCTGAATGCACGAGACACCGTCAGCACAATGACACCGAAAATCGGTAGAAAGGCAGCCAAAAAGTCCAGCAAGGCCCATAGCCGAAACAAGACACACACGAGAACCATCTCAGATCTCAATATTTCCTACCAAAAGATTCATCATCAAGGAAGTTAAAATAATTTGCACCGTCACTAACACATTCAATTACGAACGGTAATGCGAAAGTGGAAATGATGATGTTGAACACATCTTTATCCTAGTATACAAATATGCCGTGCGAAACAGAGTTGCCACGTATACAGATCAATACGTATTTTTGTCGTGATTACTTTAGTATGCGGCCGAAAACAAAAATGAACTAATTGTTAAAACAAATGTTCCCACTTGATTTGCGCATTCTACTTTCCAGGCGTATCAGAACTGGCTAAACTTAAAGCAATTTTAAATATTTTTTTATCACAGTGATTTGAACGTCCTGAAAAGGACGGGGCTTTAAACTCCTCGTCGTTACGGATGGCAAGCTGCAGATGGCGAGGGATGATTTTCGTTTTCTTGTTGTCACGGGCAGCGTTACCGGCCAATTTCAATACTTCGGTAGCTAAGTACTCCATCACTGCCGCCAGATAGACCGGTGCACCGGCACCGACACGCTCTGCGTAGTTTCCCTTCCGGAGCAGACGATGGATTTTGCCAACTGGGAACTGCAGACCAGCACGGTTCGAGCGTGACTTTGCCTTGCCCTTTACTGTTCCTCCTGTGTGTGTGTTTCTGCGTAAAAATTCCACAAGATGCTGTTAACAGCTAGACAGTCAATTCAGTATTACTGGCTGCCGCTCTACTAACTCTCTCTTTTATATCGTCTCCCTGTTTCCCGTTCTGCGATATTTTAACAAAGGGGACGTCCGTGCACCGCTACCAGCAGCAGGTATAAAATGAAATGTGATGTGGGAAATAGCGCCATTTAAGTTAAAGCAGCTACTCTGAACGTACGAGACACCGTCAGCACGATGGCACCGAAAACCGGTAGAAAGGCAGATTTGTACCGTCACTAACACATTCAATTACGAACGGCAATGCGAAAGCGAAAGTGATGATGTTGAACACATCTTTATACTAGTATGGGGTCGTGTGAAAATATGCCATGCGAAACAGGGTTGCCATATATACAGGTTCATCTGTATTTTTATTATTATTAGTATTGTTATTACTATCATTATTATTATTAGAATAACTCTTGCATACCGAAGATCGTCGATACATTTCAGACCAGGCCATTGCAATGGTCTCGTACTGAAATTTCGAGAAGAATCAGATATCTCCGAACTTCATAGCTTCAATAAAAATAAACTACAAATTTGTCGTACCTAGCCTCCTATATTAGCGAATTAGGGGCTGTCCATAAAAGACGTCACGCTTTTTTGACGATTTTTGACTCCCCATCCCCCCTTTGTAACAAATTGTCACAGAAGCAAAAACCCCCCACCCCTTCTATGTCACATGTCACGAATTCAAAATAAATAAAATTCATCTCAATACCAATATGTATGACAAACCATACAAATATGAGAGAAAAATCAACTTATTACATGCTGTCATTAGATTAAAAAATATCCCTAAAACTACAAAATCATCGGAATTATTTTATTAATATCAATTATATAAATTAACAATAGTATTTGGTTGGAATTGATGAAACAATTAAATCATCTGTTTTATTCCTCCTAGGGGTACACAGATATATTTTTGTTTTAGGTAAAGAATAATATTTCCTTAGTGTAGCATACAGGGCTGAGAAAATAAAGACCAAAACCTCATCAAAACGAGATCACTGCCGAAGAATCTTTTCATGATCAGTTGATCAGTGAATTTTAAATCACATCGATCAATATCGGTACTGATCTTCCGTCACACAATGGGTAGTGATTTTGAGCTAAAATGATTCTTGATTTATGTAAGTTCAATCATTGGATGATTCGATAAGCTTTGATGTTGGTGGAGGAAAATCACATATGATCAAGATAAGACATGACATGATCTACGTCTGAAATCGTTGATCTCCCGCCCTTTTTCAAATGGAGTACAATTGAATAAACTGCATCAGAATCAGATAAGAGAAATTCTTATGATATACTGTAATCAATGCTAGAAAATCAAATTACTGAAAAAATGTCAGTGCATAACTTAAGTTAAACCGTTTGAAGGCATCTTTTTCTTTTTTACTCATATTAGGCAAAATTTATTAATTTCGCAAATTTACTCGCTCCTCCGTGCACTTTTGCTGATCACAACAGAAATGATTTCCTGCATCACTCATTTCCGAATTTAGAAAAAGAAGCTTCTACATCAACAAATACACGTTTTCCTATAGAATGTAAACGTTTATTGTGGAGATTTTTTCAGGAAATAGGGCAAAGCAGTAATATAATTAGGTATTTCAAAAATTCGCTCATTGAAAATATTGGACGTCACATTCCAAAAACCTCTCCCCCTCCCCCCTGTCACAAAAGGTCACGTTTTATGAAACACCCCCCTACCCCTTGCGGCGTGATGTCTTTTATGGACAGCCCCTTAAAAAGGAATTATTTCAAGTTAGGAATATATAGTTTTAGAATAGTAATTGTTTAATGTAACTAACGTAGGTGCATCGCTTCAAACTCTATTAGTGAAAAAGGGGAAAGCTTGCACAATTCATACAATCAATCAACTAACTGATATTCGGAAAAGTGATGGGAGCGTGCCTGTTTTTTCGTATTCACGACATCCAGTTATGTTTCTGACATTACCCACAGGCCTTTTATTAAAAAAGAGTGTTCAACGCTCATTTCTGATTGAATGGTCGACAACGTCAACAAGCAAAATTGCCGCATCTGGAGTGAAGACCAGCCAGAAGTATTGCAAGAGCTACCAACGCATCCCCAAAAAGTCACTGTTTGGTGTGGATTATGGGCCGGTGGCATTATTCGTAAAATACCGGCCGATATGTTAGAGAGATTGTACCAAAATTGAACCTTGCGCATGGGCCATCTAAAACGAAGCCGCATGAAATTATGTTTTAACATTAAATTATATTAATTATGAATTATATTCGATTTCAATAGAGATTTCATCAATTTTCTCATTTTTCTATTTTTTTTTAAATCAAATTTTAAACCTCTTAAAAATCACCCATCAGTAACTTTTTGCATGTATTTAAAGTGTTCTCCCAAAATTTTTCAGAAGTCGCTAATATAAGTCATGTTAACAACATTTTAAAAAAGTACGACCGTTTCGAAATATATAGTTATTAATTCACTTCCTTATAGAATTCAATCACTTTTATTTCTTTTGAAAAGATTAGAGAATTATCGTTCTTCAACAAATAAATTTTGTTCATTCTTTGCTACAAAAGAACTAGCTCTTTTGCACGGTTCCCGAGCAGATTGCCCATTTCTCCAATATATTAAACTGTCAAATTCACTTCCGGTTCTGAATAAATAATAGTATAAGTGGCATAGCCGAACGAGATCGAGAACGAGAACGAGAACGAGAACGAGAACGAGAACGAGAACGAGAACGAGAACGAGAACGAGAACGAGAACGAGAACGAGAACGAGAACGAGAACGAGAACGAGAACGAGAACGAGAACGAGAACGAGAACGAGAACGAGAACGAGAACGAGAACGAGAACGAGAACGAGAACGAGAACGAGAACGAGAACGAGAACGAGAACGAGAACGAGAACGAGAACGAGAACGAGAACGAGAACGAGAACGAGAACGAGAACGAGAACGAGAACGAGAACGAGAACGAGAACGAGAACGAGAACGAGAACGAGAACGAGAACGAGAACGAGAACGAGAACGAGAACGAGAACGAGAACGAGAACGAGAACGAGAACGAGAACGGGTCCAATACTTTTGAAAAACCATTTATCTCATACTGCGAAGAAATAAGAACTCAGCGCATAGGCCCAAGACTTCTGCTTTGATTGACTTAAAAACTTGACAAAACATTTTTGAAATGTTTCATTATGAATAACAAATTATAAAAGAAAAAATATGATTTTTTGAAAATATTAGACCCTGTGAGCTTCCTTGAGTAGTAAATTGTTTTAATTGATTTTATACTATACTTTTATATTATTAAACGTTTTTCTCGAAAACAGGTTTTGAAAGTCCGTGTTTATCGTCATTCAAAAACTACTGTACCGGCATTTTTTTGTGAAAAATCGTAGTTATTTTTTTTTTATTTTTTTTTCCACAGATTTCAGATGTCGATAGCTTATTCTTGCAAATACTCTAGTAGCTTACTAACGCCTTCTAGAAAAAAACAGATTTTGATTTGTCTATCCTCTATCAATTTATTGAAAAACTGATTAACCAACTAGCGCCATTCGGTGGACAAGTTCTCAGCTAACATGGTTTTCATAACGTATACTCTGACATGCATAACAACTTTCCAACAAACAAAACCGCTCTTTTTTTCATTTTTTGATAAGCACACTAATTACATCTGAGGGAGTGATTTCGAGGTAAAACATTTGCTGTTTGACAAACTTTGAATTCCCGCATTCTTCAAAATACTATAGTTTGTGAGTTACTTGAAGCTCGAATCGTTTTGTCTGTGTTAAGCGAATGATTTATATCATGCATTTTTCCAAGAGCCCCTGGCGTAGCAGTTCTCAACTAATTGTCTGTCAAACTACACTAAATTCACTATTTTTACCTGGAGCTGTTAGCGGAATATATTCAATAGTTGCACTATTTATGTACCATTTAATTCCACTATTTCACTGCACCGTTATTACACTTTCACAAAGTCACTATACTTTAATGAAGCATAACAAACGTTACAATACAGATACGCTTATTTCGGAATGTTATTTACATCCTTCTTCAGTGTATCGGTTTTATAAGTTGTAAAAAAGTCTGAAGAATCGAATGGAAGAACCTACGCTGGCCGCACGAAACGTTCTGATAACTATTCTGCCCCAATTCCTCTATTTCATGATATCTTTTAGTAAATCGTCCTTCAATCTCGGTTAATTAGTCATCAAAACGTTTCGTGCGGCCAGTATAGGTTCTGGCATTCGAATCTCCAGACTTTTTTACATAAGATAAGCAATGATGTCCGAGCTCAGCACACGAGCTGCTCTATACCTGCAGTGTGTGCCTAATAAACTCGTGTGCAGTGCTTTTTTTTTTGTTTCAATTATAGAGGCTTTAACATCTTAGGTCATTCGCCTCTTCGGACCAGAAAATCTTTCTGACCCTATGTGTGGGATTGGGAATCGAACCCAGGCGGGCTGCGTGAAAGGCATCGACTATCCCATCACGCTATACCCGTCCCCGTGTGCAGTGCTTTTCAAACCAGACTCATGAGCGTGTGCTATTTTTGTAGTCCACCTACTGACAAGAGACAATACAAGAGCGGACACTGTGTGCTTAAAAATTATATTATATTATTAAATAAAAAAAAACGGACACTCAATTCAGCACGTGAGCTAGCACATGAGTCAGCTCACGAGCTAGCTCCCGATTCCAGCTCATGAGCCAGCAGATGAGTCAGCATCGCGAGCTGGTTCTTCGAAGCATACGACTCTCGATCTAGTAGCAACACGACACACGAGCGTGTGCTGTTTTTAAAAAGATACAACACACGGACTGTATGAGAGCTGGCTCGTGTGCTGGGCCATCACTGAAGATAAGCTAGATTTAACAAACTTGCAAGAAGTTTTACCAAGATTTAAGGACGATTAACAGTAAGGATTCAAGGACGGAAAAAATCAATCATCACCCTGAATACACACGATCATCTTTCACTATGCATCATCGTCCCATTGCGTACTCAATAATACATAACAGAGTCACTCAAACTCGTTCGGTATCATACTGCGTGCGATGGCGGAGAATGAGAGAATTGAAAATCGCAAAATTTTGAAACACGAACCCAATTGCCAATGCATGAGTTAAAGAGTGCCAGCGAACATCATCGGAAGCGATTATGTTCGTTCGTAAAAATGAGCCAACTGTTCGTGTGCAATCGAAAATCCGAACGATTGACAAGTGTGACTGGATATATTCAGCAGGAGTTAGATCGAAACGATCTGTTGTAGGGTAGGGTGGAAAAAAAACTGGCTATGGCAAGATTGCATGATGAGTTCGGTCGGCTAAATATAAGTTTTTGCTTGAAGGGCAATGTGCATTATGATGATCGTTACATTGCCAGTTATGTTAACATGTTACAAGTTTGATATGCTATTCTAGTCAGAGTTAATTAGGTCTTTTAAGACAAATAAGATGAGATTGTTAGTTGACGAATGAGAAAATCAATTAGTTCCAACTCTAACAAATTTGTCCGCCGATCATCGACTTCACTTCGGAATGATTTTCAAGTAAAGTAGAGCTTCATCATTGTAATTGAACAGTTCGAATGATTCCAGCAATCTGTTGAAACGGCCAGTGCGCTTATGCATAAGGTTTCACATAATCCGCGTTATTGCAAGGCATGCTGATTCGGTCCACCTAGTGGTGTGATGGTGCATTTCATACAAGGTTGTTTTGGAAACCTGGACATAATAATAACTGTATCTTCATGTAAAACCTCTCAATAGGCATAATATTCCAAAGCAGTTGTTCCCTTTGTTGCTTGCTCAATCTTCTCAAGCAACAGTTTATGCATTTCCGTTAATCATATCAATCAATGCATATTCTGACTCATTTCAGGAAGATCAAACAAGTGACACTGGGAAAACCTTCCTTCGAAAAATCTTCATACCACCAGTGTTTGCATTATAATGTTAACGAAATTTTTTTGATTTTCTGAGATTGATATTGGGTGCTGATCAGTGCTGCACAATTATCACCTAGTCCACCTCCGCTAAGTATGGGGAAAATTTATTTCCTTTCAATATCACTACAGTAATATTATTTAAATACACACATGATTATGAATGATCATTCTCACTATTATCAGCCATGCAGCGATTTGCACTAGCAGATGATGATATTCAGATGTCGGAAGTCCAGTACGCAATAGCAATATGCGCAATAGGATACAGCGAAAAAACAATACATTCTGAATATTGATTATAGAGACAAAGGACTTTGTTTTAATTCTAGGGTTGATTAAATCTCATGGTCTAAGTAACTTTATTACCGTTATTTAACGCTATTTAGCATGAATTTTGTGTATAGAAGTAACAAGAGTGCAAATATTTGTGCGCAGCACTTGAACCAGCCCTCTACTGGGAAGCCTGTTGGCTACGATAACACTTGCTACAGCACTCTTGCACCGGGCTGGTTTGAGCGCTTGTTTGTGTTCGCTCTATCCAAGTTCTCCGCTCCTGTTACTTCGGTGTATGAAATGCAAGCAATAGTGACATATTTTTTTAAACCTGCATAAAAAATGTACCTGCAATTTACTCTGCATGAAACATGCTTCGTGATTGAAGTTATATTATTGTCATTATAATTGTTTTTAATCACAGAGTGGCATATTAAGATCAGATTTAAATTGATTTCCAATACATCACCCACCATATTGAATATCAGCATTTTCAGTGAGAATCTCTGCATGACTGATAATAGTGAGAATGTTTTTGAATGATTATGATTTTATTATCACGTTCGAGTTTATGGATCATCACTTCTTGTCAAGTACTGACACTTTTTTGAGTTTCATTGAATTCTTGAATGATTACGACATTCTATTCAGTTTAGTTTTCGAAGTTTTCGATAAAAAGACACTGAAATAAATTATTGCCCCATTACCCAATCACCAGACTGGTGATACACGATCACCTTCTGTGATTTCTAAATTTCTGGTAATCACCGCTTGATCACCGTACGTGATTCCTCCTCTGATACCCCAGAGGACAAATTTAGTTTCACTTAAACAACACCATAATTGACATAATTGGGAACTACTCTACGTTCATCGAATTTTAATTTATTGGGTGCTGATGGGACTAACATACACCAAGCGATTATATTAATAATTTTAGACTATTAAAAAATTACGATTCAGGGTTTTAGATGCAAGGAATAATATTGTTAACAGAATGTTTCCGCTGATTATGTTTATTATTTTGGATAGCGCATCCGTTATTATAAAGAATTATTTTTATTTTTTTTTCGATATGTGTTATATTTAAATTACCCCCCACTCAATATCTGTTAGTAGCTACACTCTTAGAAAAAATGAAATCTACGCTTGACGTAAATTCAAGTATGCCGTAATTTCTTCGGTGATGACACAATATTACATCTACTAACATGTAAACATAAATTTTGCGTCTGTATCGATGTGAGTTTCAGCTAAAACAACTATGAAGTTAATGATATGACTTATCTTTAAATGCTTTGTATTGTGAATGTAAGTAAATCGCGACGCTCCTTTTATGTGCATCTAGAATGATGTAACATGTTAGTGTGTAGTTAGTTAGATGCTTGCGGAAATCGGTTCAACCATTTCTGAAAAACTCCGAGGATCCGTTTGAAAGTCGGATTTTGCAGCAATTCTTTTACCTCTCTATAGGGAAAACCAAAATATCCAGTTTGGTCCAGTAGTTTTATTGTTATCGTGTGTTCCCTAACGGTTTCGAGAAAACGCGCAAAGGGAATATCTCCGAAAGAATTGTAAGACTGATTTTCCAATTTTGCATTCATGATTTCTTATAATTATTTATCGATTGAAGCAAACATTGTTCATTCATTTCTTTTGCTCTCTTGTAATATGCTGTTACAAAAGTTGTAACAAAATTGGCACCCGCCCACATGTTATCGTATTCGTAATGGAAACTACAATACCTTGAACAATATAATGAATTTTGGCTACTTGTATGACATTTGTGTCGAACTTGTAAGTGAATACAGCACTTTTCCAGCCCCAAAAAAACCTACACGAAGCTATAATATAAGGGTAGATAGTACTACTAAAAATCAAAAACTCTTATGGGCTCGTTGAGAGCTGTATTCCAAAACATTCGATTTTGATGAGGAGAGCCGTTTGTCATATGTTATCGATTCTGGATCGAAAAGTAAAGATATATGTGAAAATATAATGTGCATAGAAAATAGGTTTTCAGTTGAAAATGTTAGTTCCTTTCGGCAACTGTCAAGCCTCTACTGAAATATAGCAAATCGAGATACTACAATCACCTGAAAATACGGTATCATAAATTTTCTAGGTGAGCGGGCCACTAGAAACAACATCGTGAAAACTGCAAATAATGTCGCTTTAATTTAGAAAATAACAACTTTTTTCACATATTTGCAGCATGAATCAAAAATGCACTTAAACTTCCCGTCGGCTCGTGAAATCACCCCACGGATACGATTATTTTGCGCCTGCCTTCATTATACTCCAGAGCGTTAAAAGAATGGATCGTCTTGAATCACGATTCAAAATACTTGCAAATATTCGGATTGCCGAGCGAGTTAACTCATCATTGGTTCGGATTAAAACCGAACATGTACTAAGCAGAATTCAAATGGCAGCGCTCCATAACGAATGAAAGAGAGAATAAATGCGAGAGAATTAACTATTGCGCTTTTATTAGTTTTACGTTTCGTCTTTGACTCATCAGTGCAGAGCAGTTCAAATTGAACTGCTTAGTGCTAAACTCGGCAGTTCAATTTGAACCGCTAAGCAGACGTAAAGTTTCTGCTACTTACAGAACACTTTTTGTTTTGCAACGGAGTGCAATGTCTTTTCTGACGTGCCGAACGAAAACGTGTTTTCGACTATTTCTGGCCGATGCAGGTATGGCCGATGCAGGTATTGCGCTTTGCCGATCGGGTGTTACTTGAGGCAATCGGGTGTTCGGCAGAAGCACACTTATGCACGAATAAAATCGAGTGACTCGCATCAGGTAGAAACGTGTCTATGAGTGCTAGCCGAGTGAAAATAGATACGATTATTCCCTTCCTTGGTAAGGATATCATGAAATGGAGGAATTGGGGTAAAATAGCCGCCAAAACGTTTCGTGCGGCCAGTGTGGATTCTTCTAAACGATTCTCCAGACTTTGTTACATGAAAGCAGGCTATTCCAGAATACCGCACTCGACGCACTCAAATTTCAGAGCGAATGTAATAGGAAACCCCAAAACTGCTGTACATTTGGGGTGAAACGAGCAGGATTGCGATTCGTGCGGCCATTGTGAACCATTCCATTGAATTCCTTATTAATTTTTACACAGAGAAACGCTTTAGTTTGTTGACCTATTTCAAATAGTTCATGAGTTACAGAATTCTTTGTGGATTTTCAGAGATTTTTTCCCACTGTGCGCCGTATGGTGAAGTAAGTCGTATTCACGACAAAAACAAATTTGCTTTTCAATATATTTCAGTTATACGAGAATTCACAGTCTCAGAAAATAAAGTTGTCTAGTTTGATTGAACGATAAACTTTTGGCCACTGATCCATCCGAACCTAAAGATTCTGCTAAAAAAAACTAACTAGCAAACGGAGTAGTAGTTCGAAATCAGTTGGGAAATTTTTCTTCTGTCTAGTCATCTTACGAATACTCAGAAGTAATTACATTCACTCTGACATGACATCTCATTTAACTTGAACCCGGAGTCGTAATTCTGAATATATATTTTTAACCGGTTCATTATCCAGTCGGAGACCCCCGGCATGGACTGACTGACTGACTGTGAAAATATGCCCAAATCATGTTTGATAATTAAATTTCTTCTTCTCACCAAACTTGCCGCTATTTAAAATTGATCAGCATTAAGCTTCACTCTCACACTTGTGTCTTCAGGCTTTCTCGTGTGTTCTGACTGAGTTTCAATCATACTAATGGTGTATGAGACTGGTGTTTGAATTTTAACGTCGAACTTTGAAGTGATTTTTTTTTTGAGAAGCTTTTAACTTTTACTTAGCAGCGATTGTTACTTTCCCGACAAGATCCATCAAAACAGCCAATTTATCAGTATGTGTGTGCTCATATCAGACAAACATAAGCTTGAAGTGCAATGAAAATGATATTGCTGGCTCATACCTTCCAAGTAACGAAACGTAAATTGTTCTCTTTTATCATTTTTGTTTCACAAAACAGGGGGGAAAAAAGCCACAAATGTAGTTCCGGGAGCTTTGTGCTTTCGAAGTATGTATGCAGAGAACAACTGCTAGGAGCATATTTTACCCCACCTTCCCCACCCGTTGATGTTTACCCTCAACAGCCAGCATCGATTGTCACCGCGAAACGTTCGAGGGGATGGGCTGGGGGAAGCTAAGCCGGACGATTCGGTACACTCCCAACCAACCCCCACTTGACGGGGGGAGGATACGTAGGTACGGAATGTGTTTCAGTAGCTCGAGTGGATTCCACATCAATGGTTGAGAGGTGAAAAAAAGAAATCTCCTCCATAACAAAGCAAAGAAACATTTTCCGTAACCACCCGCCGCTCACCCGCAGCACCACCCACGACGATTCGTGCAATTGGCTTCGTTCCGCTTGTTTTAGTTTATGGTATTGTTTTTCACTTCCATACATAGTGGAAACAATCTCGTCGGTTGTTTGTTTTATTTTATGACTAAAATGTCACGCGTGATATCTTCATATTACTAGACGGTTACGGACGATGTTCGATGGTGTTTGGTTAGCATTGCTGTGTTTTTTCGCTGTTGTTGTTGTTGTTGGATGCTGGTGGTACGCACCCATTTGTTACCATTGTAATTGGCTTCTCACAATGGTGCTGAGACTGCAGACGACATTGGATTGGGATAAAACGAATCGGTTGCTAGATAAAAGTTTCTAGCAGTGATTGCGTTCTGCCAACCGGTTTCTTGTTTCGTAGCAAATTCGATCTGCCAACGCAATTGTTCATTTGTTATTTATTATGGCGTCTTTTTTTGCGGAAACAAAGCTCAAGCCTGGAAATAATTCCGTAGGAATGATTCGAACAGCCATAAAATATATCGCCTTGCCGCCGGAGCAAGAATCTTGCATCTCTATCAAAACTGACATTTCGGGAGAGAAAAAACCGTAAAAACTTTTTCTCTAATGGACACCAACGGCAGTCAGAAAAAAACCACATCCAAGCAGACAAATCAATTTAATCGGTCTCCGAGAAAAACTTTGCTGTCCTGATTCCGAAAAAAACACTCACTCGGCAATCCTTCATACGGGACGACGATCAATGTCCGATTTCCCCCGCCAATGATGCTGTCTTGATAACTTTCCCATTTATGGATCCCAACTAGAGACGGTTTGACGCAACAAGCTTGGAGCCGAATGTGGACGAATCAAACAAAATATACAAAACCGTTCGCCGTCTTTTCTGTGCATGTCTCAAACCGCAAATATCTTTCGGGATGTGCCGGTTTAACACAGAAAAACACTGTTGCCGTTGGTTCCGAACACGCCCGGACCGTCACTTTCCAAGCAACCGCAAGAATCACAGCGCACTACAGACTTGGCCAGGCCGGGAAACTCCTACTTCCGAACTCCACTCCACGACCGACTTTTGCATTTCACGAAAAAAACCTAGTACCGGGGCAGTGCCATCATTTCTTTTTTTCCATCCGTTGCCATCGAAAAACAAACATTCAAATTTCAATATCCAGACGAGCGCGGAAATGAATAGCTGCAATTCTGTTTCATCCATCAACAAGCTTTTCACCGCCCTCTCGAAAGCGAAGAAACGTTACCGAAAGTGGGCACTTGTGCTCGAGTGCTTCAAGAAAAGTGTTATTGGAAGAACGATTCACCGAGATTTCGAACGCTACAAGTGTCGAAGTTTCCCGGCGGCGGCCATCTATCATTTATTTTCAACTTCATTTTGCGGGAAGTAGAATGCGGTAAACAAAATCCGATTTGTTCGATCGTTACTCGATTCTAATTGGATGGAATCGAAACTTTGTTAGCAGGTGATGTTGGAAAACTTTGGTTGCCTTCATTTCCTACTGGATATTGGTTACGTCTCGTCGTGTTTTTGAGTCTTCCGAAAAATAGTCTCTGATGTGATTCAAAAAAACGATTCATGGAGTCTATCAAATAATGATTACTTTTCAAAATTAGTCGGTGTTGAAATTCAAGTTTCTAATTTCGTACTAGGAATATATTTCGTTCTAAAAATGTTTTAGAGACCAGTTTCCTGCTTCGGAAATGTCTGAACTCATTTAGAAAAGCAGTATGCCGATGGAAAAAAATAGACTGCGGAAGGATTCCCCTCCAAAGCACCCAATTTCTTGTACCTGCAACATATACGATATTCTTCCCAAACCAGATTAAAGCGACCTAATTCCTTAATGGGCACTTGTTATTTTGCTCTTATTCTGTTGTTTCAGAGCATTAAGATTTATTTCCATAAGCATGGCAATATGTATATAATAGCTTGAATTTTTTTGTATAAAGTCGTTTATTGATTTTTTTTATAATAAACTTATTATGATGAATTTCGCGCTAAATCATATTCGCAGTTGGCAGAATTTTCTCATATTTGAATGAAACTTTGAATGAATGACTTTATCCTAAAATGTCACAATGCATGCATTGTTATCTCAAAATGGATCTTGACTGTTTTGTAAGAAGTACTAAACCTTTCTTACCATTTTTTTTTTTTCAAATAGTTGACGAAATATGACCAAGCCTACAAAAAAGTATTATACTAGTGATTTTAACAAAATCAGTCGAATTTAAAAAAAAATACTGACAAACATCCATATCGAATTGACTTTGAAAATTTAAAATCAATTTACAAGAAAAAAACATTTTTCATTTAAATAAAATAAAATTAACAGTCGATTGAAAGACGAAAACTGAACTAAACTGAAAGTCATAATCATCCGAGAATTATGCTGGTTGCCCGATATATACAAAAAATATCAGTAATGGTTAAGAAAACGTTTTATTTTTTTTTCATAAATACGTTTATTTCTTAAGGCAGTTTTCATAAGTTTTTCTTCGCCGTAGCATCACTTTTACATAAAATTCTTATCCTAATTTAATTCTAACATAGTCACAACGATTTGAATTTATTAAAACATATTCCTCTTATTACTTAAATATCATCTTAGGTAACTCGTCATTAATTATGAAATCTACTCGGAAATATTATTTGAACCAAACGATTCACTTCAATAAATTATAAAATAAGCTGTTATTTTCAGACATTTTGTTGATAATTTCATAAACTGTTTCGAGTTTGTTTGTATCATTACATAATTTATATTCTAATTTAGCTATTGGTTGAACTCATGGACGCAGCTGGGATCAGAACTAAGTCTTAAAGGGGGCCTTTATTAAATTGAAACTCCAATTTTCTTTATGAAATGATAAATAAGTTTCATGTATGAAAGATCACGACAAGCAAGAATGTCTCGAACTGGGACATTGGATAGTCTACCTTGGGTACGCAAAGAATTTATTAGTTGAGGTCTGATATCACGATACTCCACGCATGTCCTAACGACATGATCAATATCGCGATAACCTTCGCCACAAGCACAATGATTAGTCTCGGAGATAGTCCAATTCGAAGGAGATGTGCGTCTAACGTGTAGTGATTGGACATGAGTCTGGACATCACACGAATGAAGTCCCTACTCACATCCAGTCCTCTGAACCATGCCTTTGTCGATATTTTCGGAATAATTGAGTGCATCCACCGACCCAGATCATCTTTATCCCAAGAAGCTTGCCAGCTGGCAAGTGTTCTTTGGCGAGACGAGCTATAGAATTCGTTGAAAGCAATCGGTCTCTCATAAATTTCACCCTCAAAAGCACAGGAATGGAGCAATGAACCGGGACCCAGAGTATAGTGATTAAATAATTATTGTTCAATATGTCGTTCAGGCATTGTTTTATTTTGCCCAGGAAAAACGGTTCAGTCTTGCCAGTCATGTTTGAGCGAATGGCTTCAATTGCACTCAGACTATCTGTGAAGAGGAAATAATGGTTTAGAGATAATGTGACGATTACTCTTAAACTATAATGAACTGCTGCTAGCTCTGCTATATAAACAGATGCAGGTTCTTGAAGCATAAATGAGGCCGAAACATTATAAGAAAAAGTTTTAGTTAAAACACTTTTTTTAAACTGCCCACCAAACAAACATTGGACGGTTGGAAGGGAACATAATAACCTACCTTAGAACAAAGTTTCTTTAAATTCGAGAGTGGTGTTTTTTCAAATTGATTAAGAATTATGGAAAAAAATTCATATTTTATTTCACGCAAACTCGTATTCGTAGTTGGCAGCATATATACTTGTTCACAAAAAGCGACTTTGTTTATTTTATTTTTCCATAATTGATCTAGGCTATCTTTTGGAAAGGGCTAGATATTTTTACCAAATTTTGCAGATAATCAGAGTAGAAAAAAGACAAATCCTATAAAAAAAATGGCTGTGCTGTTTTTTTTTTTTTTTTTATTCAATAATATAATATAATATTAAGGCACACTGCTTAAGCTCTAAGATGCCAAGGGTATTTACTAATCTTAATTATCGTCTAACTTAAAACTAGAGTAGTATCATTATGTAATATAGTATCTGGCGATCGGTAGTGGCCGGTGAATTGAATTTAGGATGAGATGATTCCAGATGGTGATGGTAATTTTCTATGTTGGCCGCATTCTTCGGTCCGTGAGGGTCCGCGGGAAACACCCCCAGGCTACGAAGGCCCGGCGGGTGGCCCGCATGCTGGTCATTGACTGGAGCGGTCTTCCGGTGATGGTGATGGTGATGTTACGGAAGAGAATGAAAAAAAGAAGTAAATATTGTGGGAAACGGGGTAAAAAAGGGGTGTGGGAACAAAATGTTTGAAAACGACAGAGATCTAATTAGTTGCCATCGAGATGGTGAAAAAACAGGGAAAGGGGAAGGCTGTGCTGTTGATTTTCTTAAAACAAGTCGAATTTTCGAATGAAAATACTGAAAAAATACCAATCGAATTTTACACTGAAAAACGTGCTTAATCCACCTAGCAGTGGGATGATATCCATTAGTATGTGTTTTCGCGTGAATATTCTTCGTTGTGTTTAGTTTTCATGAAATTATTCCAATGATCGTGGTTTTAAATTAATTGTAATCAAAATTTTGGAACTGCAAGATTCGTCTTGCATAGAAAGATAGAAATTGTATGAAACCTAAAAATTATTCATTTCAATCTAAACGTGTGACAATCGATTAAGCGTTTCATGAGATGTAGTAGTAAGTTCCTCTTCAATACTTTTGTCATTAAGTATGGTACTTCCAGAAAAGGCTTTCAGAGACCAGCATAACCAAAAGCAAGCTGTCCATGAATTAGTATGACAAATAAATTGAAATAGATTTGAGTCCAACTTTGCAGGCATTTTGGTATCGACATCTTCTATGACGGTTTGAATTTTGAAAACTCATCAGCCTGTAATTTCGCAATTGGAAGTCGGATCTGGATAAAATTCACTGATTTTGTATGGGACCATAAGTTTATTTTAATTTTCATTTTTGCTGATTAAATTCGTTTTGGCCTTCTTTTAGCTTCTCTATTCCCTATACCATCTTAGAGAAAAAGTAGCGCGGTCCATATAAAATTTATGGGTACCTTCCGGAATCGAAAACCGAATAACGGCAAAACTGAAATAAGTTTATTTGGTCATCGACTCTTAAAACCCGATAAATTTATGTGAAATTTTGACACTAATCACCCTGTATCTCCTGAACCGAAGGTCAAATCTGAGCAGTTTTTATGGGACCTAAAGATCTTTTATTGGAAGGTTAGATGGACGAAATCGGTTCAGCCATCTACTGACAAAATGAGTGACATTGTTTTAATATTATTTCATATATCATCCTGTTGTTCCGGAACCAGAAGTCGGAACCAAATGAAACCTTATATAGGAGCATAGGACTGTTCATATGAATCTTAGTTTGTAGAAAACAGTTACAGTTTGTTACATAAGAGCGTGGTCACGATTACTCGCGATCGGTAAAGTGGAATGGTGTGATTTTTTTTACAACACAGATGGTAGTAGTGTCCTTCATGCAATGCGACAATAAATCACCTGACTATTGTTAACAATTCGATCTTAGCATTTTTCCGCTACGCGCTTCAAAGCAGTTTTTTTGTGCTCGCACCCGAATGGTCCCAAAATGACCCAAGCTGCTGCGGTGAAACACATGAAAAAGTCGAAACAGTTTGTGAGTAAGTGGGTGAAGCGTTTTTAAGAGGTGAATTATTCGACGACTTTCCAAATGGCGGCTCTGTTGGTTTGTTGTCAGAAAAAGTGATTTGTGATCTATTTTTTAAGAATCCAACATTAACTTTACGTAAAGGTTCTTCAAAACTGATTAAAAAAATGTTTAAATATATCTTACGGAACTGTCCGCAGACATTTGATCGCAAATGATTGAAAATTTCGAAGTACTTTACAGTAACCGAAGTTGAGTGAAAAACATGTGCAAAAACGTCTTGAATGGGCAAAGGAGCAAAATGGTGTCGTGACCTTGGATTGGCCCTCTCAGTCCCCCGATGCCAATCCAAATGAGAACGTTTGGGCTCAAATGAAGATGAAGCTTGGGAGGAACCGACCACACAATTTGAAGCAGCTTGTTCGCCGATTTCACAAAATTTGGAGATCGCTTTCAGAAGAATACGCGCAAAATCTTGCTCAAAGTATGCCTCGAAGGTGCCAAGCCATTATTAACGCTGAAGGGGATTGGACTTGCTATTAATGTATTTGCATGTAAGTTTTTGATCTAATAAAACAGTATTCAAAAATATTTTCGTGTTGAGTCTTTTCATTTTCTCACAACAGTGACCACGTTCTTATGTAAAAGACTGCAAGTCATCTCCGAGAAAAAAAATCATGAAATTAATTTTCACACACGAATTATATTATCTCGACGAACTTCTTCGAATGGTATAAGGGTGTAAGAAGTTGTGTTTTTCCAGCAATTATTGTTGCCAGCAGTATAAATCAATATAAATATAAAATTGCTTTGAATTTGAAAATACTATCGACTTCCTAATGCATATGTCATGTTCGAACGATTATGTTGCCAAAAACGAACCATGCTAAAATCCAAACGCCATGAAAAAGGTTGATGTGCTCAGTCTTTTGGGTGCTACGACACATTTTCATAAAACAATATTGAACATCGTGTTTCACGTAGCTCCCAAGCATTGCTTTGTCATACAGCGCTCAAAACTCTTACTATTGGAATAAGGTGAAAAATCGCTTACATAAAAATATCGATATCTCCGCTGAAAAAGCACGAATTTTAACAATCTATGGCTTTTTGGATAGATATTACCGTACGGAATCTAAGTTGAAACCCCTATTTTAATCCACCTAGTGGTGTAATGATACCTTTCTCATATTACTCATTACATCATAAATATAACTGTGAAATTCACAAAAACAACAGTTTATTAAATAGAAATAGGAAAATTTGTTCGGACCTAATCTCACAAACTCTATAAATCCTGTTTAACCTGTAGTTCCGGAACCGAAAGTAGTATCCACAACAAATTAAGGAATTCCGTATGAAACTGTAAGACTTTTCTTTTGAACCTATAAGTTTGTGAAAATCGATTTGGCCATTTCCAAGAAAAGTGAGTGAGTTTTTAATCACTATTTCGAATTCTTCCGATACCGGATTCAGATGAATGGAATAGCCGAAGTTGGTTTGTTTGCTACCAACAAATATGACCTACAAATTGGAACAGTTTTGAACGTAGTTAAACCTATACTTACTATCTCATGCTCTATTTCGATTAAAATAATTGAACGAAATCTAACAAACGAAACGAAAATGCAAGTCAAGCTAAACAGCATGAATCAGCAGCATAAAACATGTAGTAGGATTATTAATATTATTATTATTATTATTATTATTATTATTATTATTATTATTATTATTGACATCACTACACAACGTGTACGAAATAGAACAAAGTACGCCTTGTTTTCTTTTTCTGTCGTACATATTGTCATTCTATATGGCGATTTGAAAACTTTGACACTCATTGACACCAGTAGTGCCGAATTAAGTTTTCATGCCCACAAACTA